>NC_142675.1:14902500-14955000 GCF_964200805.1 Pocillopora damicornis
TTATTGATCTTTTTTTACACACATCCCAGAATTCCCAAATTTGTTAGATTAGGTTGTTTAGGTACCATGCAATCCTTCTCAGTTAACTCTCTTTCCTTCTGTTAAGACCTTGCTCTTCTCAGAAATATGTTGAGATATTTTACTGGAATTGTATGGTGCACTTTCCCATTTTGTCTGTTCAGCTGTACAAAAAATTCCTTGCTCTGATTTGTTTATCATTAGATGAAAGCTGGCACATTTGAAGAATTTTACATTGCAACTATCATTCGTGAGGTTCTAAAGGGCCTTGATTATCTCCATTGTGAAAAGAAGTTGCATAGAGATATTAAAGGTATGTCAGGATTATCCATGAATAAAGTTTCATGTACAGTACTTGTATATTAAGTGTACCTTTTCCTTTTCTAATCATTGCATTAGTAGGTGTTATGCAGCTGTTTTGATCCATTTTTTGATAGTTGTCTGAAAGGTTGTTCGTTTCTTGTTTACTTAGCGGCTAATGTGCTGATGTCAGAAAATGG
Source organism: Pocillopora damicornis (assembly GCF_964200805.1). Taxonomy (NCBI): domain Eukaryota; kingdom Metazoa; phylum Cnidaria; class Anthozoa; order Scleractinia; family Pocilloporidae; genus Pocillopora; species Pocillopora damicornis. Next base: position 14,903,019 of record NC_142675.1, read on the forward strand.
TGATGTTAAGTTAGCTGACTTTGGTGTGGCTGGACAGCTCACAGACACATTAAACAAAAGAAATACTTTTGTTGGAACACCATTCTGGATGGCTCCAGAGGTGATCAAACAATCTGCTTATGACTCAAAGGTATAATTGCTTTGCTTGTCTTTATCTCAACTATAGTATGCTTACACTGTAAGATTTGTCTAAAGTTGGACTTATGCGCAGCTGTACACACATGCCAATTCCATAGTTTGATGTATGTTTTCCAAAATAGACTAGCTTTTCTCCGCAATTTTTTAAAGCATCTGATGTAAAAAATTAACTGTATTTAACTCTTGAATTTGCATGTGCATTTTAAACAATTGCCTAATAATTCAGTGAATTAACTCTACAACTCCTAAGATCTGATTGTTAATTCTCCCCTTTAGCTGTTACACATGTCCTTGTGAAGTATTCAGAATTTGGAGTAAGATCAAGTGAAGAACTTCTACCTGATAATATTGAATGTTCTCATTACTATTTGCTGGGTAATGTTTGGATATGATAGGAAGAAGTTACATGTTTATCACTTATGGGAGTTAAAAGGTTAATGTTAAAAAAATATATTTTTTTGTAGGCTGACATCTGGTCTTTGGGAATTACTGCAATTGAACTTGCGAAAGGAGAACCTCCTAATTCAGATCTTCATCCCATGAGAGTTTTATTTTTAATACCAAAGAATAACCCTCCAGAACTGACTGGAAACTTCAGCAAAGCATTCAAGGAGTTTGTTGCTATGTGTCTTAATAAAGATCCCAGTGATGTGAGTGTATTTTGAACCATTTGATTCCCTAATCAAAAGGGTTTTGCTATACAGGCCTGTTTCTCGTGCTCTACTGACACTCACAAGGCCCTATAGAGCATCAGTAAAGACATTTGCCTTTGTAAAGCAATGGGATACAACATGTTTATGAAAATTATTGAAGGTTATCTTTCAGTATTTTTCATAGACTCTCTTGACAGTTTTACAGAGTCCATTTAGTACAAAGTGCACTGTGGAAGGGAGAATACTATGTAGTGTGAGATACTGTTCTTACTTAGCACTTAAGTGAAAATGAAGGAAGAAAAATGGATTAGCATTCCATCTTCAAGGCGAGATAAAATCACAAAGCTAACAAAACAAAAAAGAAAGAAAAAATAACAGTGACAAGGAGGCCAGAGATGTGTGCTCTTTTTCAGGAAGCTTTTATCATTTTTAAACATGTAGAATGTGCACTGTGTACCAGACAATTTATCCTAAGCATTTATTTGTCCACAGAGACCTACAGCAAAAGAGCTTTTAAAGCACAGATGGATTCGAACTGCAAAGAAAAATTCATACCTAGTGGAATTAATAGAAAGGTATAAAAACTGGAAACAGAAATGTAGAGATGATGATGATAGCAGCTCAGGAGAGGAAAATGAAGAGTAAGTCATTTTTCTTAATTTGTCATCTTTTCACCTTTGCCATCGAACAGAATACAATGTATATGTGTGTTGTGGTATTTTTAATTTAGTAATTTCAGGTAGATGGCACATTGTTGTTTAGGTTGGAAATTTATAATCAACCTCTTTTCACCAAAGTGCCTCTTAAATATGGTCAAAAGAAAAAAAGAGAAAAAAAAATGGCCAAGTCAGGGGTAGTAGTTTTTTTTTACTGTTACTGTGGTCATCTTTTACAGAGATGGAAATAGTTCTGGGGGAACCTCTAGGTGGATTTTCCCTCCTGAGAAAAATCCTTTTGTTGGAGGAGAAGGTGAATCATCACTCAGTCATGAAAATGACTCCACAGCAGCACAGTTGAATAACACAAATACTTCTGAAGTAAGTTTTCTCCGTCTTCTCTGTTGTGTCTTACTACTGTATTTATACTCATGACATTTCAATTTTATGAGGTAACAATGTCACTCAGGGTTCAGACGGGTCCTGGAAAACCCAAATAGTCCTGGAATTTTATTTCGACATTTTGCAGGACTTGAAAGTCCTTGTTCAGACAACAGGTCTGAAAAGTCCTCGAATTATGTTTAGTTCAAACACTAATTTTTTTTCAAAATTTACATTATAGGAATTGTATGTAGAGCATATGAGGAGAACTAATTTTGAAATATTTGGAAATTAAATGATTTAAAGTTAAATTTGGAGTCCCTGAAAAATCAATCTGAGTCCTGGAAAAGTCCTGGAAATTTGTTTCTGAAAAAGGGTACAAACCCTGCAAGAAAATACCGCCCACAACAGCACTATTGAATAACAAAAAAAAAACACCCCAACCTCTACCAACCTCAAAACTTTAATTCAACTGAAAAAAGTGATTTTTTTACTCATTTTGTTTTGGCAAAATAATGTTACTACTGTGAAACTTATTTTAAGGGAAAGGACAGTCAAAGTTGATCCAAATATGTTGGAGTCCGAATAAGTTGCACTCCTTTTTTGTGGTACAAGTACTAACCTTGCTTCTGTGTTTCAACTTTTAGGTACCAAAAGACAAAAGTAAAGGAGAAAAACCTCCATCAAAATATTTATCAACCGTTTTGATACCAACACTGACCAAGGTAAGCATATGCAACCGGTTTTTTTTTTACTTGTCTTGCGTAACATTCTCTACAGCATTGCTACAGGATGATCAGTCTCTCTCGAGGAATTAAGTTATTTCGCCAACACCTTAAATCGAAAGGGAAACTGTAGGAGAGATCTTAGTGTGAATTAACTGATTCCATACTGGTAATTTTGTTGGGGAAAAACTATTCATTCTCATTGGCTGAGTGAATTGCCGTTCTCAGATAGCACAATGTACAAGGGAGGTATTTCGGTTGAAGAGAAGGTAACAAACTGGTTAGTAGGGCTTTGAACTTTTCTTGCAGCTAATGAAAAAACACGTTGAGAGAATTGATTTTTTTATGGAACACATTCGTTTTGACCGAACGCCCAACTGCATTTGCTGGGTATGGACAAAATTATTTTTGTGTGTTACTGGCGTGCTTTGCTTCTGCATACTTATGAAAAGCTATCTCAACATAACAAAAATAACAAGCGATTACTTGATTTTTCTTGTGCAATTTGGAACAAATGAGAACTCTTAATTTTGTTTAAGACTACGGATTGCACTCACCCTACGGGCTCGTGGAATTTTGTTTTTGTCTTAGTGATTATTTTTTCTAATTGCACTTAAAAGCCTGTGATTTACTGCTTATATGTAAATTCCCAAAATTAAAACTTCGGTCTTGTCTTAAACACGGCTCGAGTTAAAATATGGAATTACATGCAATAACCCTATGTTATTCATTATGAGAGTAAAGAAATCTTAGTGACAGTGTTCGTGTTATTTTCTTTCTGCAGCTAAATAAAAGTCAAGGTGGCCAGGGACGATCTGTAGAGCATCTTATGGATGCATTTAAATCAATAGAGACGACCTGTCCAGGCTTTAGTGACAACTTTGTAGAAAAGATTGTAGAGAATGTAAAACGGTCTAAAAGGTCAGTTGTAGGTTTGGAATTTTGCCATCTGACAGAATTATCAAGGTTGATTGGACCTGAAAATGTACCCGTACAGTCTATACTTCTTCCGCTGGGTTTAAGCTGCATTTGCACCAGCACATTATTGTCATTGGCAAGGGGATTGTTCTTGGAAAATTTAGCGTGGTGTCCCTATCTTTAAACTAAGCTACCAGATTTTTAGGAAGGTTTTGAGGGAATTTATTACATTTGGTAAACTGATGTGTCCCCTGCAGTAGCAGTGACCCAGCACATAATGACAGGAACATGACCAACGGGTCGAACTGAACGACGAAACTTTACCGACGGGTCGAAAACGACCAATCTCAATTGAACACATCTCCTTTAGTCACATACACAATGCCCAGTAACGTTGCTACAAAACCAATGAATCAGTCTTTGCAAACCAGAATTGACTCTGATGATGACTTCCGTCCAGGTTGTCAAAGCGTCAGTCACCGCATCAACAGACATCAGTCCGAGAGTTTTTTTTTTTGAGGGTGGAGTGGGTGGGGGAGCTTATTGGAAAGTTAATGCTCAAGCCGGGAGGTGCGGATTAAACCGAATCTGACTTAAAGTTTGGTCATTCTACAGGTGATAACAAGATCAAGAACAAGAACGCAAGGGACCACTTTGTACAAGTCGCGCGATCACTTCATCAGCTTTAACTTATTCCTTGTTAAAAGATAACATAACTTTTATCACAGAACGTTTTAGAGAGAGAAATTGTACAGTCTAGCGTATCGCTTTTTTTTTTTTTTTTTCATAAAGTCGAATGAAAGTAATAAACCAATCCTAAATAGAGTTTAACACGTTTTGTAAAAAGTTAATCAGTAATCAAGAATGCAAAGAAATTCTAGATCACAGTATTTTAGGTGTTCTTTGCTTAGATTTCAGCTTTGGAAAAAACAAAAATATTTCTTAGCTTTGTTTTGTGTATTCTGTCGCCATTGCGCCATTTAGTTGTTTCTTTGTTTGCTCATGAAAGAGCACTGAAGATATGTGCAGCCTCTCACTATCATCAGTCCAGGGGTTGAAATCTTTGTAAACTTTTTCTTTAAAGCATTTCTATTTTGTTCGTATATCATTCAGACACCATTACAACAGTTTTGGTACAACATGTAAGATGTACTTTGTAATGCTTGCGTCACGTAACAGCTCAAGACCTTGCTGTCTGTTATTATCCAAACGAAACATGATCACCGAAATAGCTTGTTTTCTCCTGGGTTTGTACCCCTCCAATGTGAGATTAAAAATTAGAGTTGCGAAGGACTGCAAGAGATCAGAAGACGGGAAAATAATAAAGATAATGAGGGTTAATATTTGCTAAATACTGGTAGTGTTTGCAACACTTCTGTTTAAAATTCTTGATCGTCAGTAATAAAAACTTCTTGATGTCTCCACGAGTTTCTGCACGTTGGTTATACCATGGTTGATATAGCGCGCTAACTTTTAATTATGAAAGTAAGAAATACCAAATACTTTGCATTTTACATATTTCTTTGAACAAGGCGAATTGTTCAGAAATCGTGAATAACATTTCCTTTAACTGAATGCACAGCATCTAAAGACTGTTTGGTCGTGGTTGCTGTCGACACGTGAAGAGTGGCAAGATGGGCATGATTCACTTCATGATAGCAGCCTTACTCTACTTAAATGGGAGAGTCTTTATGGAAAGAATCTGTAGATCCTTCCACTCTCTAGTGGAGTTAAATTATTGGGTTTGCCGGATTGCCTGGGTCAGGTAACATGAAAATATGATAGCACTTGCTAACAGGGAAAATCCAGAAAAAAATGAAGTGAATTTAGGCACTGTACCTTCTGGCGCCTTCACACTGCTTCAGCTTTTCTCGTTTTCAATAGCATGAAGCGACTGGAAGTTTTGCAAATGCTACTTCCTCTAACATTTCGTCAAGTATCCCTAAAAGTTTTTTGTTAACTGTTAATACTCTTAGGTGGAGAATTGCATTGAGAAAGTAAAATGTTTTACCCAAGAAAAGCACCGCGAAAAGTTTGATGGTAACTATTAATACTATTAAGCGGAGAATTGTAATGGGAAAGTAAAGTGTTTTACCCAAGAAAATAACGCAATAAATGGAAGCCAATAAACCGGCCTGCTGGTTCAGTACATCGGCTTCGCGTCCTCGACGAAATAAACGAATCTCGGCTCAGCGAAAGCAATGCATGTGGAGAACAAATTCTCCTAGTTAGGAAAATTCAAAGGATTGCAATTCGAGGTATGATCGAGACAAGGAAACCTATTTTTCTATCCACACCATCCGCTCTTTGCCCTCGGTAGTACGTGATAGCAGTACTGAAGCTTCAAATGCCAACTTGATCATCTTATAGAGCAGTACCATATCTTAAAAAGAAACCTCGTGCTGGAAAAAACGTAATACACATTCTGGTATTCTACACTTTATTCTGGTTGCACCTATGCAAAATTTTGAGTATCAAACATGTGCCTTAGAGGAAATTTAAAATAGGCAGACAGAGCTGAAGTTTTCTTAAGTTTATTGTTCGTTATCGAAGATAAAATCCTAACTATCCTCGTTCTTCTTCGTTTACTCTTACCTCTTTGAGTTTTCTACCGAAGCAGGCGATTATTTCAAATTCCATTTTATTTACGGGCAATTTTTCCCGATGTTCCAAACGACTTTAGATATTAAGACAGCTCTTTCCGAGGACAGTCCAGGGGGGCCCTGATGGATTCACGAAATTTGGTTCAAAATATCGTTATAATATAACTTCAGTGTAGTGCCTTTTAGGGTACTTTGGAAGTCTGATTCACCATGGTAATTATTTTTCCCAGAGTGTTGCTGTCAGATCTCTCTTAATCTTTGTTTGGCTGCTGGGATCCACATTTAATTTTCATTTGGAGGAGTCAAAATCTGATTGAAGCAAACGAGTCTTGTCAGAAGTCCTTCTCTGAAATTGGTGGTCAGTGCAATTCCATAATTACATGTAGGTTGACACATAACTCAAAATTCTGGCCTGTTCGTTATAGAGCAGGTTACAACAATTATCCTCCTCCCTTTACAACAATATTCAATGTATATTTGCCACCTAAAACTAAACCGTTTAATGTCTGTGGTACCAAATAAATCTAAGCTTTAGAGACGGAGCTACTCATTGCACTTTCAAAAACAGTTATTGGGCAACAAAAAGAGTGTATAAGCATTAACTATTGTCTTCATTTTCTGCCACACCTTTTTCAGCTTAGAAAGGGCAATATGATTCTTTCTCATGGCAAATCAAAGCAAATAAAGTGATGCCTAACATTTCACACTAAGCGTTGACAAAAATGCTCTCTTAAATGACCAAGCATGGCAGTAGTACAAGTCATCTAAGTCTTCCATGAAATGGCTGTATAGTGGCATGAGAGCACATACTAAAAATACAACAGCAATTCTGAGGCCAGTAGTTCTAGTTTTCTGAGTAGAGTTTAATGTAACACATGTAAAGAGATGGTTCTTATGCTCAACATGCAATTTTGTCCTGAGACGTTACTGCAGCAAGTTCTCATAATGCAAAATAAGGTACCACATTTATGGATCCCTTTCCACTTGCAGAGCTGCCTTAATTCACTTTAGACACTAACCATCCATGGGGGATGTAATGGACTTGTATGTTCCAGACTATTAAGATGGCACCAAATCTCAGAAGGCCCAATCATGCCCACATTTCAAAGCCTTTGCACCACCCAAGCACTGTGTCCCATATCAGTCAAGAATGTTAAGTGAGAAACATCCTCTGGTCCTACCCATCCATAAGGTCCACAAATGTCTACACTCCAAGGGCTTCAAGACTGAACAGCTTTTTCATTCCTTGCAGAAATGCTTTCCTTCCAAGACTAAAATATGTAGAGTGAACCATCCTCTGGTCCAACATATCCTATAATGATGAGTATAAGGTCCACAAGGGTCCATACTCCAAGGCCCCCAAAGCTAAACAGCTTTCCAAGACCCTCTCTCCAATGTCCCAAATAAAAGCGATCCACACCAAAGCCCCCTAGAGTCAAGCTGCAAATGCAAATATGACAAATTTGAAAGTCAAATTAATTTTACAATAACTCAATACAATTAAATTTTGGTGAAATCAATGCCCTCCTTACCATACAAAGACCCATGGTTAGAGTATGGGACCTCTCACAAATCAGTTCCAAAAACTGAAACAGGGATGATTAATTTATGCTGTCCATACTTTACCCTTTCATTCCATTTTCCATGGCTACAGACAAGGCATATCACTCCAAGGTCTCTCTGAAACCTTATTGTAAACCTTCTCTGACATAAGTCTTATTTTTCTTTTCTTCACAATAGCAGCAATTCTTAGCCCTGATTCTCTCAAAAGGATAGTCACTAGTCTCTAACCTTAATAATACAGCAGTTGACCACCTATATCCTGATGTCCAGTTACACAACAGTGATTTTGAGAATGTACGATTACCTAGTCAAGATGAAAGAAAAAAAAGATATCAAAAGTAATTCTGTTGACTGTACAATCTTGGTCTATACTCTTTCTTTTGTGAATGCATAAGCCATGCTTCTAATTTTTCCTTTGTTTTAAATTATTTACACTAGTTTTGAGTGTATAAATTAAGAGACAAAACTTTGTTCAAATTCATTTATTGTTAAAATTTTCACCTGAATGTTTATTTCAGCTTTGAATGTAACCTCCTTTCATTGAAACTGCAGTCTACTCAGGAAAATCTAGCCTTAAATATTGTACTATTGTTTGCAAAATAGATTTGCTTTTGCCTCGTGATATATCTGTGCAAACATTTTTACATAACTTCCTTAATGATTTCCATATCTTATATGATTATCAGAAGGTAAATATTATCTACTACATAATTGGTTGAACTGCAATCTTACATATGTCATTTTACTTTTATCCATAAATTTGTTTGTCTGCTTGACTGTTTGAAAATTCTATAATTCATCATTTTGAATTCATCATTTCTAACCGAGCAGAAACAGAGCAGTTCATTTAAACTCAAAGTTACTTTAACAACTCACCAAGACAGAGGACGTCATCCTTTACAGTACAGTTTGTTTTGTACCTTTCTCTTGGACTGGAAACCACCTATATCAGACAAAGAAGATTCAAAATTAAATTTCTTTAAGCTCTTCAAACTTAAAATAAAAAGAATTACAAAACAGGTGAAAGAACAGTGCACAGAAACATTACACTGGTTTATATTGCAGAGGTCCCTGTATTGTTAACAACTGATGGACAAAGGCAATCTGTTTGATGCTAATAAATAAGATGCATGATTAGGTTTTAGAAATATAATGACAAAGTCAACTTTCTTTGCCTAAGACCATCCTTATTCAACACTCATCAGGAAACTAGGCTTAATTATTGAGTATTGCTAGTCAGTGTGTAGATGAGGGTATTGCTCTTCTTGTATGCTACACATGTACTTCTACATTTTACTTTATGGATTTGCTTTTAAAAGGTTAACATGAAGTTCTTACCTTGCAGCCTGACTGTTTTTCACATTCATATCGATTAGTTTGCAGTTGATAACAGTACTTGCATTTGTAAATTTTCTTGAAAGTTCGAGGTCCCTGTCAATGAATCCATTCAATTTTTTAATTCTAATAACACAATTTGATCTATATTTTCTCTCTTAGATCACTATGAATACCTGAAACACTGGTACTGTTAAACTAAATATCCTTTTTTCATTTATCAGTTCAGGTTTTATTTGCTCATGAAAGTAAAGACTAATACTTATTTACCTACAATCGAATACATTACTTCATTGATCGATTGACTGATTCAGTATAATTCAGTTGATTACTTCAACAATTAAATAGAATTTAATCAAGCTATTACTCTTAAATATATCTTATTGCTACTTATAAAAATATGTTCTCATTAAGAAAGGAAGCTGTACTTTCACATGTGTACAAGCATACCTAGCTAATACGTACCCTGCATTTGATCGAGCTGTACACCACACATTGTGCTTCTGTGTCTTTCCCATATATACACGAATAGTTCATAGTACAATTAATGCAAGAAGCACCGAGATCACGACAATAATGTCCATCAGGACACTCAAAAATCGGTTCATGTGATGAACTGTTCTCAGTTGCTGTTTGTGTAGGCGAAACTGACATTAAAATTGCAACTGATTGTGTACTTGAAACTGTAACTTGAATAGCTTGCGTAGCCTCGATACTTCCTTGGGCAAAAATTTTGTGCTGAAGAGCAATAATATCAATTATAAAAGCAGCTACAAGATGAAAATAAACCATTACGAAGTCCGCCATATTTTTCTGCTTAATAGAATGCGAAAAGTACCGGGCACGAGTAAGCTCTACTGGCCCCGAGAAACCCACGTGACTATTATATCACTTCCAAGATGGTGGGTGAACCTGCGACTTCCCCTTGTTTTTAGTTTCTAATTGACGGAGGGTAATTTAAATTAAATTGTGAGGATCTCTTCTCTAATTTTATCCAGGCCGGGGGAATGGATCTCGCGAAAAAGCTTCCCAAAATCAAAGATCAGGAGAAAGAGAGCAAGTTTGGATATGTATTCGCTGTGTCCGGACCCGGTGAGTGAGGACGCCATCAAATTCTCAAACCTCGCCAGCTTATTAAATATGCAGCGCAATTCCTCAACCTTTCCTTACTGTATATTGTTATGTTCTGTTCGCCTTAATTAATCTGTCATTTTTTTTGTAGTGGTCACGGCGGAAAACATGAGCGGAGCTGCCATGTACGAACTGGTACGTAAGTATAAAACACTCTCTGGCATGTAACCAACTCACAAAATCGAACACCAAATTAAGTATTGATATAACTCTGGTGATCCGATCAAGAATAAACAACATATTCATTTGAAAAAGATCAATTCATGCACACCTCCTCGTCGTCATATTTGAAATTCGTTTTTTGATGTAGACGTTTCCTGGGAAAAAAATTTTATGAACTGTTGGCTTTTTCTGGAAGAACCTTCAGCTTTTCCATCTTATTATACAGGCTTGGTCTAATAGCTTGTGGGTGTACCACAAACTTCGCCATAGCTTCTGTGGATTTCCTGGGGAATAAATAAATAAGAAACGGGCTTAATATTCAATGGAATTATATACCTTCCAGTAAGAGCAAAAGCTACACTCTTTATTGCATCACATTGAGCTGTGACGCTTGAGAGCCCCTTATATGCATGAGGCCATTCCTTGAAATTGCAACACTGCCCCTCTTACCTGGTGTCATACTTGAATGATCTTTGAAAATAAAAAAATATGATCATTCTGTATGATGAAATTAGACAAATTAACCCTGTACACCCTACCTGAGTACGCATATTCCCCATATTCCCCAATGAGAATTAGCTTAACAATCCAGAACTTCTGTAGTTGTTGATCATTTCCATTATTCTCATGATGTTAGTGTGTGATTCAGGGATGATATTGTAAGAAGAAATTAGATGCTAGCCACTCTTACGGGTCAAAGGGTCAATAGCATATTTACCCCCCATCCCCTCCCTAGATAAGTCAGTATGTCTTTTACATGTATTTCAATTACCAGGTTATTTTCTTGGACAGGGTAATGATGCTGTATCTACTGTTAGGATGCCAGGAGTGAGATTGTCTAGGGAGAGTACAAGAACTAGGTTGATTTTCAAGGAATTAACAGAAATGCTGAGATCTCAGCATGTTAGAGACAGATTGGCTCAAATCCTAAATCATTAGTAATAAAGTATATGATTTCTTAATGTTTTATTTTCTCATTAAGGTTCGTGTGGGACACAGTGAACTAGTGGGAGAGATAATCCGTCTTGAGGGTGACATGGCTACAATTCAAGTTTATGAGGAAACCTGTATCCAAGTTACTTGTATATGTCTTATTCTGTTCGCTAATTTCTGGTTTATTTATTTGTCTAGGGTATTATTTTGAAGCTTTGCCTTAGGCAAGAATCCATTTTTTGTGATTTGTTAGCTGGAAGCTTAGAGATGGTAAAAGACTTGGCGTAATTTGTCCATAAATTATGATTGCTGTGCAATGAGTGGCATCATTGTGATTTGGGTTGAGGCTTTGTGTTGCCTCTCTGTCTATGTGTTATCAAGTATCTACAGTGTTTTACAGAGCAAAGCAAGTTGTACCTTAACAATTCTAACAGCTGGTGTGACAGTTGGTGATCCTGTGCTTAGAACTGGAAAGCCTCTCTCAGTTGAACTGGGTCCAGGTAAGATTTGTTCTTCTAGATACCAAGACAGTGACTAAGACATACTTTCTCCTTACAATATCAATACATTATCAAGCAGACAAGTAATGAGAATAAGGGAAAATATCAGTTAGGGAACTATTGTCTGATCCAATACCAAATTCTCCATACTGACATCATAAGGGAACTATTGTCTGATCCAATACCAAATTCTCCATACTGACATCATAAGAACTGTATAGCAGACAGTAAGGAGAACTACTAGCGAGATCTTGGGGTTGAAAGAGTTAAAAGAGATCTTGCTTTAAATTTTTCTCTTTTTTAAATTATGACCAGGTATTCTTGGAAGTATCTTTGATGGAATTCAGAGACCACTCAAGGTATGAGTTGACTCTATAACTCCCAGAAGTGATTCATATTAAAGTTGTTCTAACAATATCATTACGTTATCCAGTAAACAGGTAATGAGATTGGGTAATTTTATCATAAAGATGGTATAATCTTAATGTAATATCAAATAGAAGTCTCTTGGAAATGTGTAGTACACAGCTTGAAGAGAAAGGTACCAATCAACACTTAAGGAATGAAAAAATTAATTCTTGAAACCACCATGTGTAGCTCCATGTCTCTTAATTAGCCATATTTCCTTATTATTAGCCAAGCCTTTTCTTTTCAGTTTTACATCGTACATGTGAACAGCTCCACACCTTAAAATTTGGTTTTATCAGCACATGGTCAATTGTCACTCTGCAACATTGTTGAATTGGCTTCTGCCCCTGGGCTTAGCCATTTTGAAGGGCTTCCACTTTAACAGCTGTTTATGATCATATCATATTCTGAGGAAAAATTAGAATACAATGTAGTTGTGTTAGGCATATCTCATCACAAGGCCTCCTGTTTTATCTCAGGACATTAATGAAATGACAGAGAGCATTTACATTCCTCGTGGTGTCAATACAGATGCTCTTAATCGTAGTGTTTCCTGGGATTACAAACCAGAAGGATTCAAGGTAATCTTTTTGTTGTTGATGTTGTGGTTGCTGATGATAATGGGAACAGCAATGACATTAAGGGTGCATTGATATCTGATGCATATTCCGGTCAAGTTTCATCAGATCCGACAAATCTTCACAGTCTAATAATTTGTGTAAGACTCTTTCAACTGTATCTCATCTTCTTTTTAAAATTTTATAATTTTATTTTTAGCAAAATAAGCGTAAATGCTTTCTCTACCTTTAGAGAGAAAAAACAGAATTTGAACATTATGACCAGATTTTGTTGACTGTAACCTTTGGTGAAATTTGAATCTTTTTATGTATGTCCTATTGCCTGTCACTCCTATCCATTCATCTGTTGCAAGCAAAGAAATGATCATTGCATGTGGACTGCAATTAAAGTAATTGCAGAAAACAAGCCTGAAAACAATACAATGTAGGCTTCATCAGGACTCAGACCCATGCCTCCTAGATACTACATATAGTTGGGCACTACAACCTGAGCTATGAAGCCACACACTGGGAGCAATGCAAATTTTAGAGGGTTAGTCTTTCCCATAGGGGAATCTGATCACAACTTTTTAATGAAGGAGGACTGCGATCTGCAAAGAATTATCATTTACTTTTTTGTTATTCACAGATTGGAGACCACATCACAGGAGGGGATTTGTTTGGTATTGTACATGAAAATACTTTACTAAACCATCGGCTTATTCTCCACCCCAAGGCAAGGGGAACAGTCACATATATTGCACCTCCAGGAAACTACAATATTACAGTAAGTACAAAGAATTGACAAATGTAAGGTAACCTTTGAGAACTGAAAGATGCATTGCATTAACTTTTCATTAGTAACTACAGTCATGCAGAGAGAGAGAAGATATTAATTTTCAGAGAAGAGCTTCGGTACCAACATTAGAAAATAAACATAACCTCAAGGTTTTTTCTTTTAACCAAAGGATGTTGTGATGGAGACAGAATTTGATGGAGAGAAGACCCAGCATACTATGTTGCAGGTGGGTTTGTTACTGACCCAGATGTAACATAACCTATGTGTAATCGTTTAGGAAAACTAACTTGCTTATGCTCAGGATTATTAAAAGAGAGGCAAATTGGCCCTCCCTAGCTTGTAGTAGGATGCTGCAGGACAAATCTGTCACAGATCTTTAATTCCACATGATGTGTGTACTGTAAGAAATAAATTAATGTAACTGCTTGTGACACCTTTCTGAGTGACAGTAAAGAAATGAAATCTAGCTAGATCCTTGATTTTGGTAAAGGTTGGTGATGTTAATTCACAAGAACCTTAAGCAATTCAAAGAGTTCAAAGTTTCAGAACTTTTTTTCAGATTTGGCCTGTGAGACAAATGAGACCTGTTTCAGAGAAGCTGGCAGCCAATTACCCTCTGTTAACAGGGCAAAGAGTTCTTGACGCTCTTTTTCCGTAAGTACGATGTAGATGTATCTGTTTACTTGTTAGAGAATTGATCACTGGTTATATGAGGACTTGGATACATGCAGTGGGCAGACTTTAGTTTTGAACAATAACAATCAAGCATTAATGGAATTTTTAGCCTGCTAGCAGGCCTTCATTATTAGTGCCAAAAGAGGCACTTTTTCTGCCCTCTGGAAGATTAAGACAAGTCAGGGAGAGGTTTGGTCACAGACATTTGCGGGGTTGTGTTTCTGAAGGCCTCACTTTCCAGCAAAGAAAGAAATGCTTGCACTAAAATGTGTTTATAACAAGGGCCTTCATATGGAATTGTTAGCTTGGATAACTAATTGGTATTGAGGTGCTTTTTAACCTCAGTGCCTCAATTTCTAATGCTCTTCTTTTAAATTTTACTGAAATACTGGACAATGTTTTTGTATCAGTGCAGTTCAGTACCCTAAAGGGAACTTAAGGCAGCCTCTTGCCTGTCATATTTATTGGTTTGTTTTTCTCAAATCTCATTACTTTTGTTCCAGTATGTGAATGATGAAAATAGCCACTTAGTTTTGATTTTACTAACTGAAAGTGATGTATGATTTAAATCTTGAAATTTAACATTTTCCAGGTGTGTTCAAGGTGGAACTACAGCTATCCCAGGAGCCTTTGGTTGTGGTAAAACTGTTATCTCCCAGTCCCTCTCCAAGTTTTCCAACTCTGATGTTATTATCTATGTAGGATGCGGAGAAAGAGGAAATGAGATGTCTGAAGTACTAAGAGATTTCCCTGAGGTAGATTGATTTGCTTTGTTTTATAAGCTTGTTTGTCCATTCACACATGAATCCTTTGACCCCCAAGAGTGACAAGCATCTAACTTCTCCTTACCATGTCTCCCTAAAATAACAGGTTAAGGTCAAGAGAATAAAGGAAATGATCACCAACTAAGGAAGCTCTTGATTATGAAACAAATTCTCCTTTTCAGTACATTAGAAAATATATAGAGGACAGTAAGGAGAATATGCATACTGATGTTTGGGTCTAAAGAGTCGATAGATTTTTTATTTATTTTTTTGTTTATTTATTCACTGTGGGTAATGATTGGTATCTGACCCTTTCACTCCCATACGTAAGGAAGAAATTTTTCTCCTTACAGTATCAATACAATATAATGCAGGCAAGTTGATGAGAACAGCAAAAGTATAAACTAGGGGGTTTTCATTTAATCCAACTTCAAATTCTCAGAACAAACTTTATGAGAAATGTATGGGACACATTAAGGGGCATTTTCATCCAGATAATTGGAGTAAAAGGGTCAATTGCCTTGGTTTCATTGTAATTGATCAGGGGCTGTTCATCTTGTTCAGGTTTCCTTTAGGAGGGTCTGTGGATTTATTATTTTAACCCAGTTAATCAAGAAGTACGGTAACTGCATCTTTGACATATCAATTTCAGTGGCTTGTCAGTATTCCTGAAATTGATCAAGTGGTCATTGATTTTCGAATTGTACGTGTTTGGCCACGTTTGTGGAGTACTTTTTTCAACTTGTGACAAAAAAGAAAAACAAAAACAAAACAAACGAAACTGCAGAAAATCAGTGTACTCCCAAGTATAAACCGCAGTCAATGACAAAATTATGAAGCCCTCTCTTAGATTTTGTTTGTCATCATGCTGAATAGATTGAAGACGAATCGATTTTTTTCTGCAGCTCACTGTTGAGATCGGCGGAGTAACTGAGTCCATCATGAAGCGCACAGCCCTTGTGGCCAATACATCAAACATGCCTGTAGCTGCCAGAGAAGCTTCTATTTACACGGGTAAGGTATTTGTTACAATAAGCGGACACTCCCTAAACCAACCTCTGTAATTTCTAAATTACCCTCTTTTAATTTCGCTCCATTTTCCAAACGGTACATTGAGGGATTGCAAGCATTTGATTATTTCCGTCTGTTCCTCGCGTGAGCCTACATGGTGCTGATTTAGTCTGTATCTTTCAGCTTTTTTCCACGTCCAAATATTCGTTTGACTTGTATTTCCCCTTTAAATACTAGTTTGAATAGTATTTCCGGTCCAAATACTAGTTTGACCTGTATTTCTTCTCCAAATACGAGTTTGACTAGTATTTCCTGCCACACAGGTATTACGCTGTCGGAATATTTCCGTGACATGGGTTATAACGTGAGTATGATGGCGGACTCCACATCTCGTTGGGCTGAGGCTCTTCGTGAGATATCTGGTCGATTGGCTGAAATGCCTGCAGGTACATGACTGTATTCTCACCTGTAGATCTGTTTACTGAATAAGATGAAGTAAACTAGCAGGATCTGTTCTGATTGAGTGTCTTGCAAGGCGACCTTGGAAGGCTCTGCACGACAATGTGTCAATAAGAAAAGGGCTCTTTGTCTCCTAAGATTTTGTTTTATGAGCTCCTCTCAGAATTAAACAAACGACTGTTTCCAAACACTTTTTGAATCTCGGTAGCTACAAAAAGTGAATCTATATCAGGCTTTATTGAAATCTTATCATATAGATTGTAGCGCCAGTGGACAAGATGAAGCGAATCCTGTGTTCTGATGGCTTCCTGAGCAGGCAGGATCGTCTCGGTCCATAAGAAACGCTGAAAAAGAAAAAAGAACTCGGCCAATATCCAGCCATCTTGATCTCACGCTTAGGCAATAATGCATTTGTATTTTACGAGGTAGATGACTACCTCAGAATTGAGTTAACGTTAAAATAATGAGATTTCAGGATAGGAAAAAGATCGAAGCAGTTATAAACCTCAATGGAGACGAGCAATTACGCAAGGAAACCGAAAACTAATCAATGACAAAATTTTGAAAAAGATTTTAAAAGATGCACAAGCTGCGCCTAAATTCCGTACAGACGGCAAAATTGACAGAAGTACACAACACAGAAGTACTTTTCAATTTCTCCTTTCACTCGATTCAATCATTTATGGCCTTAAATATTGATAATTCAATACCACGAAAATTGACGCGTATACTTTTCTTTTACAGATAGTGGCTACCCAGCTTATCTCGGAGCCCGACTGGCTTCGTTCTACGAGCGAGCAGGCCGTGTTCAATGCCTGGGTAACCCACAGAGGGAGGGTAGTGTCACAATTGTTGGTGCAGTATCCCCTCCCGGTGGAGATTTCTCAGATCCTGTCACTTCTGCTACACTGGGTATTGTTCAGGTATTTGTGAAGGAATGAATCACGAAGAGCAGAAAATGAGATAACTTTGATACATTTTGGAAGAGGATTTTAAAACCTGGGGACGCACTAGAAATAACCTTTAAGGAATGACCTCGAGAATGAAACATTTATAGGATTTAGTTAATTGATTTTTTTTATGCAGATGCTTGAAAGGAATCCAAAACAGAACAGATATTGCAGAGTATTTTTGACGATTCTGTGCAAACAATTTCTCTGGCCATTTATTCTCACATAATTAAGTAGGGTATAGACGAAAATATCATATTTTGCTTTTGCTTTAGGTGTTTTGGGGTTTGGACAAGAAACTTGCTCAAAGGAAGCATTTTCCATCCATCAACTGGCTGATCAGTCACAGTAAATACATGAGAGCTTTGGATGATTTCTACGAGAAAAATTACCCCGAGTTCGTGGCGCTTAGAACAAAGGTAAAGTATTCTTTTTCCGCCATTATCAGGTCATAATGGTATATTACCATTTAATGTAAACATGGGGCTTCGCTGCGCGCTACAAGCTCCGCTATGAGTCGCTAAGTAATTATTACACCTTCAACGTAGGAGAAATTTTGTTTACGAGAGGAGATTGACATATATCTTCTCCTTAGAATATCATTACATTATTCAGTTAACAGGCTTCGAGAATAGAAATACTATTCATCTAGACTTTGTATTAATACAAATCCAAGTTCTCACTCCTAATTTGTAGGAAATGCATGTCAGCCAAAAGGAAGAATTTCCAGTCAGTTTTTTGGAATTAAAATTTTAAATTTCACGACAAATTCGAGGCATACAACGGAACTAAAGCGCGTAACTGGAAATTACAGTCGAGCCTGTTAAGAGCGGCACATTATTAAGTGGTCACACTGTATTAAGCGGTCAGTTTTTTAAGTACTTTTATTTTAACTTTCACTTCTATTAAGCGGTCGTGGTTCCCCTTAACTAAGTCCCAACAGCCTTCTTGTACCGTCCTCCACATGTATTTAATGTTCACTTACAGTGGGACCACTCAAACAAAATTAAAAATAATCTTTTAAGAAAAATTTAATCCATCTTCATCCTCCGAAATCAGTGTTGATAGTATTTTTGAGCGAGTTTTTGTTTAATAAGTGGTCATGTTTTTTTTTAAAAGATTTACCCTTTCTTTGCAATGTCCCTATTATGTGGAACATGTATTTAGCGGTCACGGCGCCATTCCCCGAAGGTGACTGCCTAATGCAAAAAAAAAAAAATGAAGGCAGTCATTCCCAGATCTCTCCTTAAAAAGTAAGGTTTCCTATTAACTACAAGTTGAAGTATCTGGCGCTTGATTGTTATTTTTCTCGTCAGGTCAAAGAAATTCTGCAAGAAGAGGAAGACTTATCAGAGATTGTACAGCTTGTAGGAAAGGTTCGTAATAATTCCACTGTTCCACTAAAAAGAGGTGTTTGTCATCGTTCTTATTCTTTACAAGGAAAACATAAGTTGGATGTTTGTTCCATGTGAAGGAATCTGAGCACAAATAATCTATGATTCTTAGATACTTTTTTATATTTTGGTTTTTTGCTTCCCTGTTTTTCAGGGTTCACTAGCCGAGGCAGATAAGATCACTCTGGAAGTAGCCAAGCTCATCAAAGATGACTTTTTACAACAGAATGGTTACTCATCTTACGATCGTTACTGTCCATTTTACAAGACTGTTGGTATGCTCTCCAACATTGTAGCATTTTATGATGCGGCACGGCACTCCGTGGAGGCCACCGCTCAGTCCGATAACAAGATCACATGGGCAGTCATTAAAGAGAATATGGGACAGATTATTTACCAGTTGTCAAGTATGAAGTTTAAGGTCAGTCTGACGTATGGAAATGGATTGTTTTATTTTGATTACTCATTTTACAGATTTTTCAGATTCATTCTGTTTAGTTTCTATTTCTTTTCTCTTGAGAGGCTATTGCTCACATCTATCACCATATTCGCCAGACACAATGGCTCTTATGTTATAATGGATTTTCTCTCGAATGCGCGCAATAATGAAATGGATAGTTTTAAGGTGATAAATTCGTGTTCATTGCTTTCTTCGTAGGACCCTGGCAGTGATGGCGAGAGCAAGATAAAGGCGGACTTTGCAGAACTTAACGAACAAATGCAACAAGCTTTCCGTTCTTTGGAGGATTAGGAAATCACTTTACTTTTGAAATATGGACAATTACTTTTAATCAATTATCTCGCACAGAACTAAAATAGACAAAGAAAACAAGTAATCATAATATAAAATGTTACTCACCGAAAGGGAAGTGATCATACTTCTCATTTACCTCGTTTTCAAACTGTTGATTTATTAGACCTTTTTGAAATGATTAATAATTATGTGGTAGAGCAACCAATGTTAAAGAAACGTTGAAGGTGTGTCTGCCTCAGTCGATCTCACTCAGTATTAACTGAGGAACCTGCCTCAATTACGACTTCCATGGCAAAATATTGTGTGATCAATGGATTTTTGAAGGCAAAAATTCATGTCCTTATCAGTGAGGAATTTTTCTTTTTAGAATCGGTTGAAATGTATTATTAGTTATAAGCCAATTTCCGGTCAGAGTTATTTTCTCTCTTTTTCTTTCAATGTGTCACATTTCGATTTCTCTCAAGTCTTGTTAAAATGAAAAATTTCAAATCCAAATTAATATGAGTGGCTGTAGTTCAGACCTCGCTAAAATGAATGAGTTACGGGAAACTCATAAACAATGGAGTCCAGTAGGCAGCTCAGAAGTTAATTTTCTTGAGCCTCATAATCAAAGCGAGGCTTGAAACACATTTGAGAATCCTGTTCTTGGGCAAGAATTGCAGATTAGTGGTTATTTCATTCAAATTATCCACCCAATAGTGTCGTAAACAGTGCCCGTGATTCTGTTCGTTAATGATTCATTCTTGACGTATCGATACATAGTTAAGGTTTACGACTTTTAAGTTTCAGAAGAAAGTGGGTTAAGATACAAGACACGCTATATACAATTTTCATTTCTAAATTGTATCATTCAACTGGCGCCTATAAGAGAGCATGATTAGTAAAGACCTAGCAAAAGGCATTCAAGTTATTCCAGCATCGTGACTGTTCTTTGTTGAGGTAGCCGCAATTTTATTGAAACATGATCGTATGGTGTATTTGTAACTCTAGGATCTTTTAATTATGATTAGTATTTGTTTGTCGCTTCTCTGTGAAGAAGTCGTCATTTGACCAATGAATTTCCTGTATTTAACATAATTAAATGTTTTTTCAAAGTCGAACAAGTTCCCTGGAGAACTGAATGTGTGAGGGGCGAAATGATCAAAGGTTTCCTCCTGGAATAAAAAAGGTTGCGCAGAGATTATTTCACCTCCCTCGGCTAGTTAAGAATACACCGGAGGCATTTTAACTACCATGATAACAGACGAGAGTGCAGGGAGATAAAAGCAAAAGGAAGGGTGTCTACAAAAGAGTGTGGCCTTACAGTGGCGACCTAATATCGAGACGAAGCCCTTTCATCAATCAGTGACCTCCGTCAGATCATAAAAGTCGTTACTGAAAGCAATTATAATCATCAACTTCGTAGACCTACACCCTTCGGAAATCTTCCCAGCGTCCTTAAAGTCACATGATGTGTACCACCGCTGTTTGTTCACGTGTCACGTGCACTGCGTTTTTCGAAGGGTTTCGAAGGTTTTAGCTTTGTTAACGTTAAAAGTTGAATTTCAGGCCTATTTTGTGATCAAACGCTGACATTTTTTCCATATTGCATTGTATCGTTCAACTGGGCTTAAGGTGGTACAACCCTCAAAAAATCAACATTTTTTCATATGTTTTTTTACAAAAAGTTATCTATATCACCTAAATTGACACATGGAGACAACTGTATTTTTGCAGTTTTTGACTTGATATTTTATTATTGCTGTTGAGAATTAGCAAATGATGCCCCCCGGTGGGCAACCAAACAAGAACAGTCATAACTCTTTAACATTAGATTAAAAATTCACAAAATTTTTAGACAATGATCTTTACATGCACCTGCATGCAATGAACTACAGAAACACCTCTCAGTCATATAGAATGGAAAATATTAAAGAAAACACAACAACTTTCAGGAATTGATAAGATGAGCAATCTCATTTTGGTCATTTAACAACAAAAGATGCACCTAAGTGTATGTTTCTAGTTCATTGCATGCAAAAATATACTGAGATCTCTCACTCCAAAAATGAGAAGAATTGAATAAAACGCTGGAAAGTTATCTTTGCTAGCGTGTCGGTAGTTTCATAAAATTCGAAATTGAGAGAAAACTGGTTTAAAGTTTTTAAACTGATTTTTTCAAGACTTGAACACAGTTTCCATGAATTGAATTGTTCAAAACTGACCAGGGCCATAGCTGACTCCTTCAGTTTGCTTATTATGGTCATCTTTTCGTTTTTTAAGGCCCCTAATCACTTTGCGTCGCTTCTTGGTAGTAGCTTTGCTTTTATGTTGCGCAATATTAACTCTAAGCTGGTCTTGGAGTCTGCAACCCTCCTCGGTATATTTGCCAGAAGGAATACCAAGGGCTTGGAAAAGCTTAATAATACTCATTGAACCAATATTAAAATAAGAAACAGCATCATAAAGTCCTAATTCTAATGTCTCCCTTCCAACATAAATTTCTTTTGGAATCCTTTGCCATACCATGCCATTCAAAGACTCATTTTGATTTTGTGTCTTGCCATGTAAGCACTTCTGCAATAAGTTGTTCTCACTAAGTCGAATATATTCAGGCTTTAGCTTGGCAATAACAGGTAAAGGAAGGCCAGGTCCATGCTTAAAGAGATTTGTATGGTTGGCTTTGTCCTTTTGATACTTGCACCAACTTGCACTACCTGTTGGGCAGTGGTCATGAAGTGGGCGTGCCTCACTTGAGGCACAATGCATGAGGCTAGCATGGATAGCTTTCTTCATTCCAGCCAAATTTCCAACATTGGACCTTATGGCAATGCCATAATAGTTCTGCAGTTTATCAATTAGACTATCTGTGAGTTTCCCTCTGCCTCCATGGCCTGGATTGTCACGTTTTAATTTGCGAAGTGCAGTTCCAACCCTCTTCTGCACATGACCAATGCATTCTTTCTTTTCCACTAAAATTCCAGCATCTTGATAAATATTCTTTATCCTGGAAAAACTCTTGCTGTCCCCATCCCCATAAAATTCAGTGTACCTGAGATTGTGCAGCTCAACAGACCTTTGAAATATGCGCTCTGCACCCTCTGGTTCCATAGCAGGTGCTGATCCCTGGAAATTTGACTTGCAAGTGGTGTGATCAGCTCTCCACATCTGATATTCGAGAGAATTCTTGTCCATTTGTTCATGCCGCTCACACTGTTTGCATCCTTGGCTTAGGGCCTCCACATCAAGAACCTTTCCTGTGTCCATAGATATGACAGTCACACAACCATTGCGTGACGAGTAGCCTCTCTTTTGCCATGTTCCGTCACAAGAAACACCACAGTTCACAGGTAGACCTTCAGAAGAATTTACATCCTTCTTGAGAGATAAAACTTCTTCTCCTGCCTTTTTCATTGTTTCCTTTGCAATCGCTTTCATGTGACGGCCGATTACGCGCGAGTTGCTGAGGAAAGCTTTCTCAGTTGGAGGTGGAGGCATGTTCATAAT
Source organism: Pocillopora damicornis (assembly GCF_964200805.1). Taxonomy (NCBI): domain Eukaryota; kingdom Metazoa; phylum Cnidaria; class Anthozoa; order Scleractinia; family Pocilloporidae; genus Pocillopora; species Pocillopora damicornis. Next base: position 14,925,974 of record NC_142675.1, read on the forward strand.
TGTGCAGAATTTCCTTGCACCAGCATAACCCTTTCCAAGAGTTCTCATACCATAAACGATTCGCCGATTTACTTCAAAACTCTTTCCTTGCTTTTTTGATGTGCAAAATGAATGTTTCCATCCACACTGCTCGCACAGCAAACGCAAAGTTGACACACATCCCTTCCGTTTCAAATTATCTTCCATAAACAAAAGACTGAAATCGCCGCATTCGCCACAACGTAGCAAAGAAAAAACGGACGATAGCACCTCCATATCACAGAACCTGAACCCTGTAATGGATGGACTGGTTTCCTCTTTATCTACCTTGATCAGCTTAGGCTTGGGTTTGTCTTCTTGGGAAGTTGATTGAAGCTTTCGATACGAAGCCGAAGATTCCTTCGCTTCGCTCTGATCATGTGAAATGCCGTCTGTGGATTCACGTATCCCACTCGAAGCGCTTTCGACAACAATCGACTCTTCTTCGTTAATTCTTGGACTATTTGAAAAGCGATTTCCATAAAATTTGCGCTTCTTGCGTCTCTGAGACGAAAATTTCGGCATTTTGATGATTGAAGCTCTCTCACTTGCGAAAATTCACAACTGAATGATTGATAATAACGGCTGTTCACCGAAACATATCAAAACGAGGCTGAAAGTCATTGTTGGGCCCCAGTCTCCCAATAGCTTACTTAAGACGCAATCAGCTTGCTTTGATCTGGGAGGAAATCGCACTTTTAGGCCCTAAAAGGACGCATTTAAAAATGCGTTTCCATGGCAACGGAACAACAGTGCCTTAGAAATTGCATTTTATTACTATTTCCTGACAAATTATTCACAAAAAGACATTTGGGGCTATTAAACAAAAGCCTTTAGAAGTGAAATCGAATGGAAAAAAAATGGACTCATTTTCAACAAAAATTGCATTTTTTTTTGTATCGTACCACCTTAACTTTTACATGTGCAACCCTCAATACTAACTCAAGAAGATTTATCCATTTGTTAGAAAATTGCATGGCCAATTTTTAAACTGCTCAGTGTAGCATCGGAAGTTTCCGTATAATCCCATACCATTCTCATTCATTCATTATTGTGTTCATGGTTGAGTTGCCGCCAACGCCGACGAAAATGTGTGAAAAAAGGAAAAAACCTGAGCCACACAATATATTTGTGACCATAAGAGGTCTATGTTTGAGGCGGACAGTAGACTGTGCTTCAAGGGCAGATGGAAGGTTCTGTAATTTGCTTCATCACCGCAGCGAAGCGTCTGCGTTAAAAACAGTAGGGATAGCCAACAATAAAATAAACAAAGACTTATTCTTTCTCTTAAACTTTTCTTTCATTTGGCTCGTAGGGAGGAACGGTTACTAAGCAGCATGATTATTGTTCTAGAAAATAATTAATTTCCTATCACGCCTTCGCACTTTACTTAATAGTTCCACCTTAATTTTCATTTATTTTGTTTGATCACGAAGCTGATGCAAACACTACGGGACGTTGACTTCACGAGTAGAACAAATTGTCATTTCCCAGTGAGTCGTCCTTAAAATTCGAACATTGACAACAAGCTAATGAAAAACAAGAATCGGTAACCCGCGAACAGGTCATGAAATTTTATGAACCAAATTCGAACTCTTTACCGATAAGTCAGAGAGTACGATGTATTATCCGCTGAGGCCAGCAAAAATGGAAGAAAAACTATGTTATCAACCGAATTCTAATAATTATTTTAAAAAAACAATTAAAAAAATGCTTCTGTGAAGACTATCGGGTGACCAAGCGCTAATTGTGGAACTATGTTTACTAATGAATTTTCATAAGACTACAATGAAAGAAAAATATTTGAACGTGACCACCTTGTTTTACAAATTTGTCACCCTCTAGAAGATAACAGCGAGAGGGCACAATTTTTTTCGCGTCCTTTCTTGCCCAGAAAGTGTGTTTTCCCGTTAAACACGTTACGCTTGCCAGGACTTCTGCGGTAGCGTCAAGATTGACAATTCCTCACCAAATTGCAACGCATTTCCAAACCACTTCCTACCGAAAGCACAACAAAATCTTATACGTCTGGTAATTCACTGTGAGCACTTCTCTGAGAATTTGTATCGTAAGGAGATCGTTGAATACAGACGGAAGGGAAACAACACTGAAGAAAGAATGGTACAAAAACTGCTTCTGTACTTTTGTGCGGTAAGTGAATTCATGTTTACTGGGGTAAAATATTTTGAAACTCTGATGCTAATTTTTTAAGTTCACTATTACGCTGTATTACTTTCCTATTGGATAAAATAGGTTTTACACACTTTCACCTGTGCCAACGGATCAAACGTAACAGCACCATATTCATCACGTTATTCTTTTGAGGGTAAGTAGATAGAAGACTTAAGAGTATTATTTGGCACTGTACCATTTTGCCTATCAATTCTGAAGAAGGCTCTGGAAATTCGCGTGTTAAGTATGTAATTTATGATCCTGTAAAGAATAGTTATAAAGAATAATTACAAAAAGCTGGTCTATTCCTTGTTGATGATTCGAGTTCTAAAGTTTCATGTTGAATTTTGGCATCGGTTATGTCTACAAGCCAAACCGGGCTGTCATTGATAAAAAAAACAGTCCGTCCGTTGTCCAAATTTTTAAGAACATTTTCAGTCTTTTTAATTTCGTGTTAATGATTAGGCGTGCAGTTAAAATGAATATATCACACTGTGTGGCTAAAAGAATCGGTTTTAACATATTCAACATATTGTTCACGTGAAGAGAGAGTAACTTTAGTAAAATAAATATTTATGTCGAGGATAGCAGGTCCACATTGAGAATATAACTTCCACCTGCACGGGATAAAATGTTTTATTAAATGAATCGTGCTGTAAATCACCAATATATGCAAATAATCTAGGGCGTCGCGGAAACCTTTACCGCTCTGAAAAAATGTTAATATCTGCAGCTTACTGTGCACTATCACTAATTTTTACATTATTTCCATCAATTTAAAGAGGAATTTTATCGATCCTTCCATTTTTTCCCGCCAAACTTCGTGCGCTCTCCCACAGCAACAAAGAACTACATTAATAATTCATTCAAAAACTATTTAGAACAAATGACGCTGCCATCCTCACCAGTTCAATTACGGATGTTCCTTACATCATGATGAAGCCCAAGAGATTATTTAACAAATAGAGAAGCCTTGACTGTGCTCTGTTCTGTTATAAAGCACTTAGGAAGCGGCTAGAGCACGAAAGAAGTGTAGGGAGAAACACGAGACGTAGTCGAGTGTTTCTTCCCACTTCTTGAGCACAGTCAAGGCTTCTCTATTTGTTTTATAATAAAGAATCCGTTAAATTACCCAAGCATTACTTTCAATTTTCAAAACAAACTTTATTTCCAAAGCGAACAACAGTGTCGTCAGCATGCTCTATACTCTCATAAAGCACGCTACAATAAGCCAATCAGAATCCCTGTTAGAATGGTTCAAATAATCTGATTGGCTGTACAAGACTAAAGCTGTCAAAAGTGTCAAACCTTCAAAGTTCACATTCTACGATAGTTTACAAACTAAAATAGTTCATCATTTCTGTTTTGCTCTGTTTTGTTTTTGAACACTGAACTTTATATACTATACGAGTGTTAGCTGTGTTTGATTTTTATTACCCTACGTAAGCTTGCAATCTAACTGAGCGTGAAAATCTTTAAAACTCGGAATGTCTATTTTGTTTTTCCTTTGAGGATTTTCGTATCTGCTTACGTTTTAATAACGTAAATTACGGCACCTGGTATGTTTACAAACCTTTGTTTGGTTCTTCTGTCGCTACTTGCCGGCTCGCCTCAGTTCCGAAATTTCACTTTCAATTATCGGAAAAAAGCTGAAAAGAAGTCCCGGAAAAGGTCGAACATAATACAATTGGCAGATGGCGTGACAGCTTTAGCTCAGCTCTATGCTCTATACTTTCATAGAGCACGCTCTTTCAACCAATGACAGCGCTCGTTATATCCGAACTTTATTATAACATTGGTTATGAATCACGCCTACAGGTAACTCACGTCATATTTTCTCAAATTAGCGCCGTCGCTTTGATAAATGAGTTAATAGTCATGTGACTATGCGTTTGTTGGAAAACGGCCTTCTCTGTAAGCTTAGAAATATACTGCAAATTACTTACGGGGCGATAGTTCTTCAGCAATAATTTCAAGTCCAAGTTTCTTGAGGCAAAGGAAGGACTAGCGCACATTTCCTTCGAACAGCAAATTCACCTGTCTGTAGCGATAAGTTTATAATCTTAGTTATCGTGGTAACAAAACATCGATGCAGCCGATAACAAGTGTTGTAGGTATAAGATCTAGTAAACATGACTTTTTGGGGGTGGACTCAATAAGTTTTCGGACGTCAGATTGGCTGAGTATGTCAAACTTCTCAATGGTCGGTACATCACAAACGCACTCGTTAGCAGTGCGGAGCGGAGGGAACGAAAGCATGTCGAGTTTGGTCTGTATGGTGTCAATCTTTTAAACAAAGAAGTTGCTAAATCAAGCAATCTTGTCGTCAAATTGAGGATACTCCACCACGTTCTCTCTCCCAAGCAGTCTCTCAGTGGCCAAGAACAGTTTCCTCTGATCAGTGCTGTTTTCTTTTAAAAAATCTTTGAAAAACAATTTACGTGCTTCATTCATCGGATTGTTAGTGTTGTTATTAATAGCTTTGTATGCAAGGAAATCTACCTCCAAACCAATGCGCCGCCATCTCCTCTTCGCCCTGCGCCTCTGTCATCTAGCCTCCTTAATATCATCGTTGAATCAAGGTACTAGGGGCCTAGCTGGGATGGTCTTTGTAATGAGTGGTGCATGCCGGTCCAGGACAGACGCAAGAGTGGAATTATAGCACGACACAAGATCAGTCATTGTGTCCGGGGTATTTGTACATAAGTCCGACGATGAAATTTCATCAGATAGCACATCAAAATTCACGCCTTTAAACCTCCTAAAGGTCACTGTTTTCTTTGTTATCCTAGGCTTGTCAAGGTTTAACCGGCGTATAACAGACCAGTGATCGGAAATGTGATAGTCTGATATAGGAGTTTCCCTAACCAAGTCTTCGAAATGTCGTGTTACGATTAGGTTAAAACATCCTGTTGTAAACTCATTATCTCCAGTAAATCAAGAAGTTTCAATCTGTGGGGGTCCCTAACAACGTTGACATGGATGTTGAAATCGCCAGTTATTAGGAGAAGCTCAGATGAGAGGATTATAGATATAGATAATCAGAAAACTTCTCCTTTTTGGCCAATCACTTTCTTGGATAGTAAGGATGCAAGGAAAACCTGTTTCTGTTGCCACTCTTTCATGGCACTTTTTCAGCTTCAACTGTAGAAGAATCACTACAGGCAAATATTTCCTTTTCTGTTAAATTACTCCTAAGTTATTTCTATCTCCATATTCTTACTGTTCTTTTACTATTTTTCCATTGCCATACATATGGTTAAACGTAAATGCCGTAAACTTCCCAAAAACAATCCGACCATTCTCTAGTCTTCGAGGACCAGTGATCTTTAAATTATATCTAAGTCAGCTTCAATGAAACCGGTGTTAGTTAAGAAAGTCTGAAGCTTTGATTGGATCTTAATAGAGAATTAACGCATAGTTATGCTTGGCTTTGGAGGATACAAAGGTAAACATGCCAGAATTTTTGAATTTATCAAATAACGGCCCAGTTTTCTCATTGTTTTCCGAAGTCCATGTTGAAGACGAAAAAACTTAATTTAGAAAAAAAAAAAAAGAAGTAACAGCAGCAACACAATAAACAACACGATAAACAACTTGAAAGGAGTCACGGGCCACAGTTTTCATATCCATGACCTTTTACTCTAGTCTGAACTTTTAGATCACACGACAGGCTGCCTAACCATACCCAGTAAAGGACGAATTTAGAGGAGGGGGGGAGGGAAGGGGATCCCAATCACAATTACAGGACAAATTGAAAATATCATTTTTTCAGTTCTTTTCCTACGAAAAAAATATTCCTATTTAGAATGTAACAGTTAACCGATTCTCGACGCATTTTTTTTCCTTTTATTTTAGATAGGGCTTTATATTTTCCAAAGAAAGGAGTCAGTGATTTTATCAGCGTAACGGGAATGCCAAGTTTGACGAAATTCACCGTGTGTTTCTCGATGAAGTCCAGCGATTCACAAGGAACTCCTCTCAGCTATGCTGTGCCACAAGAGTACAATGAGCTGGTCATTGACTACGACAGAAATGGGTTCCTGCTGACAATTAGAGCATTTTCCAGGTAAATGGCTTCGTAAATTCATTGAAAAAAAGATGCTAAACTAGTCAAGAGTTTAAATCTTATGTGCATGGTCGGCTCAGCACACCAACCCGGTGGCTACATAGAGTTATAACACAATTCGGAAACGCTCCTTGTCACAAATTGCAAAATGGTTTTAAGCTTTATCGTCTTCTTTTTGAAGAGTTAAAGCCATACTGTTTCGGGCCTTTGTTTAGCCAACCGCTCGTCGAAGAAAAACTGTCCCTATTTTAACTACTCGAGTATATACTCGCAAAATTTTGGTGGCAATTCTTACATGAAAGATGTGAAACTAAATCATTAATTTTAATACAAGTTGTAACTTTCTTCTCCTTCTTCAGCCGCAGCAATACTCTTGTAAATGCATTTTTGAAATTCTAAACTATATTCAGGTATTCATAATTAATTTTAAGATGAATTAGAAAGAAAAACCTCTGAAGAGTAAGGGCATCGCTTGGTTGAAATTGCAGACAAAATAGATGGACGGTTTTGTACTGACTAACCTGACGTTTTCACAAATGTGTTAGCAGTTCAAAATTCATTTGCTTTAAAGATTTTTTAATTCGTTGTTTTAGACTCATTCATCTTTTAGGTGTAGATAAAGATATCCACCTTGACGTCTTGTGAAAAGGCTCTTGAAATTCTGTAAAAGAAACAGGGGAGCTTTTAGGACCTATTCAGGGGTTTCAATAACTTCTTTTCATAATCGGCTGTCGAGGGTGTTTTTTAGGCGGCTGTGCCCGGAAAAGGGACCGTAACGTTAATCCCAAGTATGAGAGCCTGAACAGACGGCGGTAAGAGGTTTTACAGCCAGGTGGTGGGAGTCCACTGGCAAATGGCTTTTACTGAAACCGCTGGTTTTTTCCCTTGTATATCTTTCTGTCTTACGATGATTCACGTTATAACATATAACATAAGGCTTTGTTTAATTCACATGGCGCATTATAAGATAGCTGTAAGCTTCAGGCAGGGGGTCTATAACCCTTGTGACCGCGATGAAATAGGTCTGGAAAATAGGTGCAGCTTTCTTCTTACATAGAATTTCCTTTAGCAATAATGCCATTGTTTATATTGTTGTTGACAGTCATTTTTTTCGGTTAGAGACAAGCCATTATTTGTCCACGGGGAGAGGAGGAGTTTGCGGGGGTCACTTCGTTTTCAGGGAGAACGGAGAGAGGATCAGTCATCATTAATAGAGTACAAAGGAAGGACTATGGAAAATTGACTGCCATTTAACTACCAACAGGGGGAGGGGGGTCTCAAGAATGTAAGAGAGCCTTATGAGGGCTCAGGGAAACTTTATTGTGACAGAACCAAAATCCTCCAACCCTCCCCACCCTATCCCACGTGATAAATGATGACTGCTCCCTTATTTCCAAATTTGTAGAAGAATATCTGTATCCGCCAACGATGGCCTCTGGCACCACATCTGTGTTTCCTGGCAAGGAAATTCAGGATCATGGAAATTCTACATCGATGGGAATATGACGGATCAGGGTAAAAATCTCGGGAAAGGCCACGTGATAACACCTAGTGGCTTCTTGATGCTGGGTCAAGAACAAGATTCACTTGGGGGCGGGCTCTCGCGCTCCCAGTCTTTTCAAGGGATGCTTTCAAACTTTAACATATGGAATGTAACACTTTCCTCTGAACACGTGAGAAAGATGTCGCAAAAGTGTATAATAGATGAAGCTTCAAATAACAGAGTGTTTCAGTGGCAGGATTTCGTTGATGGATCTCGTAAAGGAGAAGTAAGGCTGGTGAAAGCTTCTCCTTGTAAGACGATAGAGTGTGAGTGATAGGATGAAGCAAAATTGTTAGGGGGGAGGGGGCAGTGTCGCTATTTTTACATATAAATAGAGCGTGAAAAATGAGACGCAAGCAAATATATATCATGTATGATAAGTCACCGATTATTTGAACTTCCACTCAATTGCAACGTTTAAGAAAAAGGAAACAGCCGTTTGGTTTTCTCTTGTAATTCATCCATTTTGGGGTGATTTATTCACGAATCGTACCATTTTTTGCTTTAAATTGCATCTTTTTTTTCCAGTCAGAGAGGAAGCTTTACTAAAATACAACTATTAATTGCTTGTTTACAGGAAACCAATCTAGTAGCAGGGAAATTAAAAACAACTTTTGCAATTTTCTGCAAACCAGCTCACTACTGGATCAACGAAACATTTGCACAGACCAAAAAAATCCTGTGTCCCGGAACCGTAATTTTGAGAAACTAACCACGCAAGGAAATAGAGACTGTCAGTATATTTATTGCGTGTAGTGCATAAAGTAACTAGAGATATTTAACAAGATTAAAATCTGAAAATAAAATAGAAAAATGCCTCACAATAAGCTACATTAGTCCAATTCTTGCATCTGTTCCAAATTTCTTCAACCTCTGACATCTTTTCTTTCAGCAATCTGGAGTGCGTGGTCGAAATGTAGCAAGACCTGTGGTGAAGGAACTCAGACACGCACACGTGAGTGCAGGTACCAAAACTGCGCTGAAATGAGGGTGTGCCAACCTATTAAACCGTGTTCAGGTACGTTTTGAGCGAAATAAATAATAACTTGAGGTGCTCCCCTGGCTGTCTCCTAACAAAAAGTTCAGACGCGCGATGTACCGAAGTTATCATTGGAGTAACTCCCCTGGACTACTGACTATATGCAGAAATACCCTCATCCATTTTACCCTCATCAGAAGACAGGTGAACGATGCCCTTAACTATTGTGCAGAAGTTGATTGAAAAATTAGATATTGTACAGTCTCAAATAGTTTCTCAAAAACTTCTTTATTTCTATTCATAGTGCCTGGCAGTAAGATCCAAGTTAATGGCATCAGTTCCTCATCTCTCCTTGTCAATTGGACTACTAAATGGCAGAGGCTCTGGCCTCGCGAACTAAGGAAGATTCAAATAATATACAACACCTCAGAGAATGAAACAGCTCAAAATATCACGGTGAATCCATTGATCAAATTTGTGGAACTACGAGGTCTTTTGCCTTTTACGAAATACTGCGTCAGAGTTCAAATTGTAACTCACGAAGGGGCGGGAAAGCCATCAACTTGTGCTCTTGGGAAAACGCAACAGAGTGGTAGGTAGAAAGGTTCGTGTACTGTCACGCTTATTAAAGTTTCAGCTGTGAGCTTGGGCGCCACTGAAACTGCTGTAAGACTGTTGTGCAAACATTTCACCATTGGACATGGTTTGATGCTACTCTGGTTTAAAGATTTAATGAATGTAATCGAGAAGTTACAATTAATAGACCCAACGTTTCGACACTCCTGTCTAGTGCCTTCATCAAAGCTGATCTAATCGCTTCAATAAGAGTGCCTTTTATATGCTCACTAATTAGCCACCTTTTTTCTGACGAGGTGTAAATAGACGTCAGGTAGTGAACCGCCATCATTACGATTTAAAGGAGCGTTGGCGGAGTTGATATGCCACGTTTCCAAACAAAGACGCTAGTGGTACGTTGATAAGTGGTGATAATTTTAGACTTCCCCACCCGATTGTATGTTTAGTTAGGCATGTGTGCTTTGACAAAGCTGAATTTTCTTTTTTGCCAAAGAAGACCGCTTTTTGATGCCATGTCTGATTGTCCACCCTTGCTTTTAAAGTTGAAATTAACATCCACAATGGAAAAACTATTATGTTCAGTCTATCGCCATTTTGTGCCTAGTTTGTGATCATATGGCTGTTCTTTCATAATCTTTGACCAAATGTTTCAATTTCTCAGTCCCCCGCAGCCCTCCAACAGGTCTTGCAGCAATCAATTTCTTCAGTCCATCCAGACTCTACGCGACATGGAAATCATTACCTGCAGTTTATTGGCAGGGGATCCCAACAGGGTATTCTATAAGGTTTCAAGTAAAACATACTATCCATGAAGAAAACGAAACATGGACTGGGGAATTCCTCGTTCTGCCATATTCAACAAAGGCATTACTTAAAGGATTTCAAACATATGCAACTTACAGCCTAAAGATTGCAGCTGTCACCGAAATAGGCCCAGGCCCGTACAGCGAAGAAATTCTTATAGGTTAGTTAGAAACATTTAACCTAATGTTCAGCAATGTTGTTCCTCAATTGAGAGTCGAAAGTAATTCTAGATAGAATTGCTTTAATCGAATCCTCCTCTCCTTTAGGAAAACTTCAGAAACTTTAGAAACTTAGGGAAAACTATGTCCCACCCAAGTAATAAATACGGTTTGACTTATGCCCCCTTTATGGTTTACATGCGTAGTTCTGTTCGTGTTTTGGCCCTTTACAAAATTCTGCATTTAGTTTCTTTTCGTTACTTTGCTCAAGCACCTTACGATGATTTTAAACTAATATCCCTGTACTTTGCGAAGGAGTTTAGGTCGGTGCAATAAACACCCAGGGCTATCTGATAAAAATTTGGGATGGTAACCGAAGAAGAAATGATATCCTTGTGGTGAAACGTTTTAATAAACAATAGTTTACACATACACCATGTGCAAGTAAATTTCTCAGTGAAAAATGCAAATGATTTCTCTCGTCAGCTTTAGATAGTGAATCTGAGAATAGCACGATGAAAAACGAGAAAAATGTGTAACTTTTTTCCATTTCTTTTTCTTAGAAACGTGCCGATGTCCCAAAAAGATATATGTGAACTGGGTTAAACTTCCAAAGCTTTGTGTTACGCAACACTCACAAAACAAGAAAGTTCCCGGTGGAGTTTTTCCTGAATTGGTTTATGAAATGATACATCATGTTTGCGGCACATGTCATCAATATGAAAGAACAGAAATAATTTTTAATGAGGTGAAGGGCAATTTTGAAGATATGACCAGTGCACCCGATGAACTTATGCATCTGAATATGCCTATCAAGATATTGCCCCAAGAACCAACCTCTGGGGAGGGGTGGAAACTTCTACCTCTGGTGGAGGTACCAGGGTTTGTACTCGTAATGAGGAAGCCCAGTACAGACACGTATGCAGTTTTTCTTAAGTCTTCTGTCCTAGGTTGCTGGCCTGCTTTTGCCGTGATGTTTGCCATGTATCTCACTTTTGGGTTGGCAACCTGGACTGTGGTGAGTGAAGCCTTAACCCCTTCCTCTACCAAGATCTCACAACTAATTCTCCTTACTGTCTGACATAAATTTCTCATGGTGTCAATAAAGAGAATTAGTATTGAGAATTTGCTTGATCAGCATAGTATTGATATTCTGAGGAAAATTCTTTCTTGGTTTCCTTGAGGTCAACAAGTGATTTACCTACACCACCTATATATCTCAGCTAACGTTCTCTGAGTCATGTGTTTCCTGGCACCATTTCACTTTAAATGACATTGACTATGTAACGTAAGATACATAATTTCTACGTCGTGAGGTTGATGATCATGGCCATAATTAACAATTAATCACCAATGTGGAGGTATATAGTGGTAGATATTCACCGACACTGCGGTGAATAATTGTTTCAGTATGTACCACAAAGAAGCCAAAATAATTAGTTTATTTTTGTCGAAATACCAAAAGATGGTCGTAATTAAATTTTTGATGCACAAATTTGCCTTTCGGCTGTTCGGAGGTGAGCAGTACTCGCTAATCAGCATTATTTGCAGTTAGACTCAGGGGAAACATAATACTTACTATCGGCACTTTCCCAGAACGACAAGAACTTTACTTAGTCGGAATTTAAAAGTTAAATTATCAGAATGGTGACGCATCACCGGCTTACAGAGGCACATCAAAAATTCACACATCGTTACAGTAAACCATACAGAGGAATATAATTTAGGTAAATTTGGCCTTCTCAAATACGAATTTTATTATTTAAAAGCCCTATTTTACCAGAAGTGCTGCCGATGCCTTTTAAATACAAAGTTCTAATTAGCGTCAATTTTAGCTTGAAACTTCCAATATTAAAGATGAAATTCCTCCCGTTTATCCCATCGACGTTATTCTCTATGTAGGAGATGCACGCGAATCCTAAACATTTTCCGCCGCGTTTTTCGCGAGGCTGGAGGGAAGGAGTTTGGTGGTCTTTTGTTTCCATGACAACTGTCGGGTAGGTGAGAGGAAATCATAGCTGATAATTAAGAGGTATTCATTTTCCCTTTAAAGATTATTGTTGTCCCTTCATTTGTCATGTCACCCTAAAATCAAACAGGCACAAAAGTGCACTGAACAGTTTTCACTGCTCTTTGTGCAAACCAGCATTATTTTCAAAAGAAGGATCCCTCGAGCATGATTACCATGTTCCTAGTTTAAGGAAATTCGTCAATAGCAACTGTTGGTGACCTAGGAAGAATATAAGTCGCAACTCGGGTGGGAGGATGAATATTATTTGACGGGTTCACAACATCAAAAGTACCTTACTTATAAATTGCAAGAAACTGAATATACCTTATTCAATGTCTAATGTATTTTTTATCAAAGTTCATTTTCAATCTCATGTTGGATGAATGGTACAGACAAAATCATTGCAGGATTAAATTCACGCTGTCAATATTTATATAGATGAGTAAATTTCATAGAGCAGAAATATTTTTATAAAGCTTTGAGAGGTTTGGTTAAATGCTAAAAGCACATAATGGGCCGAGCATCTAGCTATTACATTGCTTCATTTATTAGCTCGTCTTCAACTGAACTATTTATCCATTAACTTATGAAATCACTCAATCATTCTTCATTAAAAGCGTGTTAAATTCTGTCAATAACACAGGTATGGTGATCGTCATCCAGGATCAGTGCTTGGAAGGCTCATAAGCATTGTCACTTTTCTTGTGGGTGTCGTCATCAGCGCTTTATTTGTATCAGCTCTATCGTCACTGCTGACGGTTTTCACAATTAATACGTTAACCAATCCTGAGCAGGGAAAAGCGGTAAGTGGAAATCTAGTTCGTTTCTTCATTTAATTCAGTTTTGTTACTTCATTGATTGTCTTAACGAACTTACAAGCACTTCACTGCTGGATACTACATTTATCTTGTCATCAAGCACAAAGACAATTGATCATTAGTTATCTCAGTGCGCAAGAGTCGCGACCTCGTGAAGACTGGTATCCGAAATATTAAGTACAATTAATAGGTGAAACCCGCGATTCAATGCCAGTTCGATTTATGGAAAAATTGGGCAGGGTGCCAGGGCTGGCAGGTCACTAAGAGTGGAAGGTTGTCATGCCTGGCAGATTACCAAGACTGGCAGGTCACTTAGGTAGGCAGGTTACAAAGGCTGGTGTTTGCTTGGTTTTTAATTCTCAGAAGAAGTATCGCTTGAGGCATGCAGAGCGAAATCCTGCTAATAGTCCGGGCATAATCACATGCGTTATGGTGTTTATTGACTATCCCAAAGTAACTTCGAACTGGACTGTCCGTGATACTTGTGTATACAGGATATGCGATTTCTGGAGTTCAGTGACATACAATGAACACATTTTGATGAATCATAATGCATGTGATTATGCTCGGACTATTCACTTCTAACCCATTTCATTTTTCAGATCGGCGTGATCAATGGTTCCCTTGAACATCGTTATGCTCTGCGAATCAATGGAAGCAAAGGTAAATGAATTTAATTTTTTGAATTTCAATACAGTAAATGGTTTGAGCCCAGGGGTAACATGTAATAGAGTAGTTTGATCGTCCGGGTGAAAGTAATGGATCGAGACCGACCAATCACGACCGACCTACGCCGCTTGAGTCTTACAGCCAATAACATCACAGCAAAACTTACCAATCAGTTTATACAAACCGGACTTTGAACATTCGACCGACAACAACTATTCACTTGACTCTGATGATGACTTCCGCTCAGGTTGTCGAAACATCAGTCACTACTACCGACAACAGTCCTTCTCAGGACTACACTCACCCGAACGATCAAAGTACACTATTACCAAATTTTAATAGTAAAACCTGTTTAAATTTCAGGCACGCATTACTACACAAGGAATACTTTGGTACCTGATCTTAAATCAAAAGCGTTGGATGGTGCTTTAATGGACTTCATGTTCGTGAACTCTTTTATGAAGGACTTGGACGATCCTGACTTTAGAGTTTATAAAATTGTTCCAAACAGGTTTTATTATGGAATAAAATTAATTGGAGAAGCAAGGCACTATCTCGGAGCGTTCAAGGAATATTTGAAAATGATGCCTATTGAGAATAGACTAGGGAAGCCAAAAGTAGACCAGGTGAGATAGTTTCTGCCTTGGAAACTAGTTAAAACTAATCAAAGTGCTTAAGACTTTGACCATGTTGTTTTCTTAAAGATATTTAACGTTTGGTAAATGAAGAACATTTTTGTAGTTAATGATTCAAAGAACAAGGGAAGGAATAGATTAGCTTCATTATATCATTGGTAGGGAATACCATAACGTAGAAATGCAGTTGATTGAATTGAAAATGGTTCTCCATGGAGGTGTTCCACAGATTGTACTTTCGTCTAAGATTTTACCCTGTAGAAATCTTTTGAATAAGTTTTGCTTTCTTTTCTTGAAGGAACCTTTAGATCATTCTACAGAAGCCACACCGACCATGGAAGCAATAAAATTTTCTGACCCAAGGAGTTTTCTTTACAAGAAAACTTTAGAAGTGGTTAGTTTTGGTCTGATCACAGTGGCTACAGGTGGCCTCGCCTTCCACGCAATGCAGATATGGCTGAAAAGGAATGTAAAGCATGCTAATAATAAAAAAGATGGTCAACTGAAAGGTAAAGAGGCCCTAACCCTTGAGCTACAGTATAAAGAACTGAAAAACAACTAGAGGGTATCTTTTACTTATATTACCAATATAACCAATTTCACAAATATCGTCAAGTTTCAGACGGCTCAGGGAGAATATTTGCTGCATCGGCAGCATGTTGCTTTCAGCAGGATTTCTGTCATCATTGCAGGGTTAGGCCAATCTCTACCTTTGTCAATCATGTTAACCTTGCGCGTTGCATGCTGGAACCAAGTGCTTACGCTGGTTGCCATCTTGAATAAAGGTGTTGCTGTTTAACTATTCTCCGAATCATACAATTATCATTCCCAGTTCTTTCAGTTTACCACTTTATTTGAGGGGGAGGGGCGGTTGAGGGATTTCGAGGGGGGGGGACGGATGGATGATCAGTCGTCCTTAGTATAGCATTAAAGGGCCACTATAGAAAATTGACTTCCCAATGAGGGTAGATCATATGAATACTAAAGAGACTTAGAGGGGATCAGGTAAAATTTGTTGTGACAGAGTCAAAATCTTCCAAACCCCTCCCCCTCAGGTGGTAAATAATGACCGGTTGACATATCCCTTAACGCTGTATACTCTTAACTTTTGAAAATTAGTTACATATCAAATTTTCTTTCACGATCATCTTGAAGGATGGAAGTTTTAAATGCATGGTTGTCCGTCTCCTTTGTTCCTTTAATCGTCATTCTGTTTAGTAACATTGTATTTTGTCTTGGTCCACAGCTCCTTCTAGTGATCCTCAGCTCAAACCAGACGAGATCAGGGCACAAATGAGCCAGCTTTTGGATGAATTTTACGATCGATTTCAGAATGCATATCTCGCTCTTAAACTTAAACACAGAAAAGAACTGTTAAAATTTCGACAGAGAAGAACTTGTTCTGCGCGAGCTGCACGAAATAGCTCTACAAAGTACATCTTAGCACAACAGGTGTGAGATTGAAAGAAAAAAAGAGCGATAGCATTTGCAAACAATCATACCTTCCCGTACAAATACCCTTAAAAGGCAGATTGTATGCGCGGCAGTGAAGGTACCGATAAACAGCCTGCAAGTGAAAAAGATATCTCTTTTTTTAGGCGTGAAATAGGATTTTTACTTTGTATATTTATTTATTTATAATTTTTTCTAATGATGGCAGGGTCACGTGCAAATATCGATTACGCTTTATCTCAAGGTGTCCCTGAAGTGCTCCTTAGGTGCCCCTGATACAGAAAGGTAATCGCTTTTGTTCTTACTCGATAAAGACTTACCCCTTTGTTCATGAAAATAAATTTAGCCTAATTTCTCTGAGTCAGGCCAACAAAATTATGTACGACAACGTTAGTCATAAAAAAAAAGACCTCAGGGACACTCTTCAAGTGATCTTAAAGGATTGCTTCAAGCAGTACAACACATTTAGTTTTTTTATGTGCACAAGACACCCGAAATACTGGTTTTGGTGATTTACGAGGTTAGATTAAAATAACAGAAACAAAAATCTATAAACACCTCTTTCTTACTCGATAATAGCATGTAAATTGATTAGCTTCAAACATTAGAGATTGTCCAATATAGTGGCCCCTGCTGTCCCGGACCGTAATTTGTTTCATCGTGTGTACGTCTGGGGTATAGCTGTCATTATGAAATACATCTTTCGTCAAAAAAAAACACTTATTTTAAAAAAAACTTCATAAAAAAAGATGTTTTGTATTTTATGCGAGATATAGCATAAAATAGATTGGCTTTTTTGGCAGTGAAATGAATGGAGTACATTAAGTAAGTCGAAACCGTGACCGTAACCAGAAATTAAATAAACGGGCAGTCCTGACTTAATGGTTAAAGAATTCATAAGAAGGCACTTGTTGGTAAGTAAACGTGTTTCCCACGTTTAAAGACAATTTTCACAGAATGGAGCCGGTTTTAAAACGGCCAGTATATATAATCATACACGACTTGGAAGATGAAAAGGATAAAAACTGAGGCAGCTTTATGGCGGTGACTATGGATCGCGATGCTATAAGTCTGTAAAATATCCAGTAACTCAATGATAACGAAAGAAAGAAAGTAAAACGGAAAGAAAGAATCGAAGAGAGCATAGGAAGAGATAACGAAAGAAAAAAAATTAAAACGGAAAAAAAGAAAAGCAGAGAGCATAGGAAAAAGGAAGCATGCACTCGAAAAGTTTAAAAATCGAATTAAATTTATGCTCAAACTATAATTATAAAGCTACGCCAAGGAAAGATATTCATATGCATGACATGGATAAAACATTGCAACATGGTAAATTCTTTAACTTTTGTTTCTTTTTTATGATTTTTCAAATCCCCATTTTTGACTTTAGGGCATGATGCTCGGATCTCGCTGTGCTAAAGTCCATATGTGATGACCCGGACCCAGATCATGATACTTCTTCTTCCTGTACTCCCACTCAGTCTTTACATATCTCACTTAACGTGTTAGGACATTTTTTTTGTTTGCGATTAAGATTTTTAGTATTCATAAAACATTTTGCTACTTTAAGTTAGTTGAAATGTTAACAAATTGAAATTACACATATTTTTTCTTTTCACTTCATCCCACGGTCGTGACGAGACGAAAAAAAAAATGTTCTCCTTCTCATAGTTTCACTTGTTGAATGAAACTAGAATTCAATTAAAACAATAAATTTTTGTAAGTGAACTTGATTTTACCCTCAAAGAGTTAGGTAAAATTTGTTCTTATTGATTAAAAAATCTAGACTTCAACATGTCATCCTGGGTAAAGTAAGGTTAAAGATGCCGTGATAGTTCGAGTCCGCGGGTTATACCCGATTGATTTAAGTGAAATACAACAATTTGCTGTCAAAGGGGTCATAATTTTTACGACTAACGGATAAAATTTTGGCCTTTTCACGGCTAACGGTTGATTTCTTTCCGATATGGTTTAAATAAACCTTTTTTACAAGCAACGGTTAAAATGTGTCAATTTTTAACGGCTAAGTATTTTTATGCCGTCTTAAGTCATGACTTCATCTCCACTTGCCACTAATGTTCACTAATACTCGCTTCGTACTTACTTAGTTCAATTAAAAATACTTTTCCCTGATAGTAGCTTCAAAATATTTGAACATATATATAATTATATATTCATAGATTTCCATTGCATACTTACTCTTCCTATCAAATCTTTCTTTGTCTCTCTCTTTCCTCTTCGCCGTCTATCTTTCGTGAGCAAAACCAGTGCGGTTCAACTAAATACTTGGGTTCTTAAGTCAGGCTGCCCGTTTGTGGAATTTCTGATTTATGCAGATCGGCTAAAATTTTTCTCCCGGTCATGGTCTCGGCTTTTCTTTTTTTCACTACCATAATATGTGAATTATCCTAGACGTCGTGTGCCATCATGGATTGACAATTAAAACAGTGTTTTCATTTGTTACAGTTTGATAACAGAGTCAGTTTTTCACCTCCCACTGTATTTACAGGGGTGTTGCGTAGGTGAAGATTTGTATTGAAACTTGCATTTTTGAGGTGACCGTAGACATTTAAGTTTTCAATAATTATTGGTAAGATAACTTTTCAAGTGCGTTTTACATATTTTTCGAATATAAACTATAAAGTAATTATTCAATTAAGCCAATACTTGAAATCCAATCATAACTGAAATAGATGAAAGGGGCGTCTTTAATGCTGGCTAGTCTCTCACGAATCCCATGGTTGTTGTTTTTCACTATCTCTATTAGCTATGACTTTGTTTAACTAGTACTATTAACTTCAAAAACATGCTCAGTTAATTTAATAAGGCAGTCAGTTTGTTATTCAAAATGTTATTAGCCATTCTTTGTGAGTATGTGTTTTCTTAATATTTTTGTTTTGTGGCGGTATTTTTTGTATTACGTAATGTAAGTAATATTATGAAAATATTAAACAAATGAATTAATCAGTTATAGTCTGTATCTGCTGTAAGGTATACCGGAAGTGGCCACAGGTAGAAAGAGGGTTTGGGCAGCATGAGATCTGATCAAGTGTTTCCAATTACTCCCTTCCTTTTTCTTTTCAAAATTCTGCACACCTTTGAGGAAAAAGCCATTAATTTTTAACATATTTTAGCAATGACAACAAACTAGAGGAACTTCGTGAACCAGGCATCTTTCCCTGGAATCGTATAAAATGATGGTGCACGTAACAATTTCCATTGCCAAGTTTTGGAATTTACGAGTAACATCTCTCCCAGATTCCATAGAGTGGAGTATAATGGACGTGAAACATACATTTCTAGTAAGTAGCGTCTGAAATGTAAGGTAAATTCCTTTTTGTAGTTCAGGGAGCATCTCCGTACCAAAAGGAAAAAAAAAACCTTAGCCTAGTTTCAAAAGTTAAAGAAGTTTACTTAGGAAATTTTTAAAAGTACTTCTTTCATTTTATGTTCTATTTAAAAATGAAAATCGTCGACTTGTAATTGATACTATGTCGTGAAAAAAAGAAAACTTAAAGGTATCTAGTTTAACACTTTTATTTGATCTGGTTTTAGCGAATCGTAACCGTTCTAAAGATAATTAACCTTTCGTCATTTTAAAAATGAAATTGATCAGGTGATGCGTAACTTTATCTTTCCGATGACTTTCGGATACTCACGTGTTTAAAACAATTTGGTTTTACTTAAAGGCCGTTACAAATATTCAAAAGTGCGTTGAATTTCATTTCTCGAACTACGGCCTCAAAACCAAGTCAGTTTTCAATGTTTTCCAAGTTACGTTGTGCTCCACCAGGCTAGCTGATACCGCTTTCACTTTAAAGATCAAGATATTACCACTTGACAGTTGGTATGATCGTGTTTTCTCGAAGTAACGTGCTTGTTTCGAAATGCAATGCCACAGGTACAAATCCGCTTTTATTCATATGAAAAAGCATACCAATTTGTTTATTTTTACGTAAAATTTTTTGAGAAAACCGTAAGAGTCACCTTTTGATATCAATAATACATCTAAATCCTATACATGAATCCAAATAAACGCTTCATTTGCTGCTTATGATTAACTACGCATTAGCAAGCAGGTTTATTGTCATTCGATGATATTTGCCTAATCCGAAATCTTTCCTTTATCGTTTTTACCTCTAAAGAGATACGTCTTGTTCTGCGCTTTCTAGAAAAATTTTGACTATTTCTGATCTTGATTTAAAGTCGGTAACTGACACGTGTCCTGACTGTTTGCAATGCTATGCATTGCTTCTTAGTTTCATGCTTAAGAGATTTGGCTTGCTAAGTATTTTCCATCATCATGGAAACCTACCACACCTGCCTCCTGTTGTCTAATGATCTCTTATAAAGAAAATGTTAATCAAATATGTAGCCTTCACTGTTGCGGTTGAATGTATCAAGTTGCAAATCTATAAATACAAGAAACACTCAACTAATGCAATTTTGGCACGCAAGAAACGCGACTTTCGTTCCATGTTAACATCTTAGACTACAAATGGGGAACGAAATCGGCTACGGCCAGCTAATGCAGACTTCTGATCACTAATGATCTCAGTTTTTCTTTTTCGTGATCCTTCACGGTGCGAAAATTGGCTCCTACGCATGTTGAAGAATTTTTTTGTCATTAGTGATAAATTATGACATTTAATGAGTTAATTAAGTAAAGTTCTTTTTTTGGAGGCAAAAAGCATGAAATCGGAAAAAAACAGTAAAACAGTAACAGTAAACCGAGCACCCTCAGATATTGATCATTGCCTTTATTTCTATGACCTTAATGTTTGACTCACCAGCAACATTCTGAGGAGACATTTGATGCTAGTTACTCTCAGGGGCTAAAGGGTATGATGTGTCACAATAAAATAGACCTGATTCCCCTAAAGCTCTCTAGTTTTCTTATGAACCTCCTCTTTCCCTTCATTTGCGATCAACTTTCTGAAGTCCTCCTATACACTCTGTTAGAGACGACGGATCCCTCTCTGATCGCTCTAAAAACCACGTAATCCCCCCCAAAAATCATCTGACGGAACTTATTCGATTGGCGAATAGAATGGTTTGTGTCAATCGGGTATTACAGTTTTTTGGCTTTTGGCCCAACTTTTAATTCTTTTACTCCATAAAATTGCGATCAGGAACCGCACGTTCTCTATAAATGAATGCTTCATTTATTGTTTATGATCAACTACTCATTAGTCAGCTATAAGTTTCGTGTCATGTCGTGATGTTCGCTTAATCTGAAATCTTTTCGTTTTCGTTTTTACCTCTAAAGAAATACATCTTGTTTTTAGCTTCCTAACAAGATTTTGACTGATCATGATTTGAAACTGGTAAACTGACACGTTTCCTGATTGTTTGCGATACCATGCATTGTTTCTTAGTTTCACGCTTAAGAGGTTTGGCTTGCTAAGTATTTTTCCATTTTCACGGAAATGTGCAACATCTGTATTCTATTGTCTAATGATCGATTTGACAGAAAATAATTGTAGCAGACGGATACTGAAGCTTTTTGGCTCTGGAATCAATCTTCAGTTCTGCTATTTAACAAAATTGGCAACAGGGACCGCACGTTCTCTAGAAACTTCGTCTATGTGGTGTTTGGTTGATACGGTTTGTAAACTCACACAATGATTTAATATTGCGCAAGCAAGTCTTTAAAGATTTGTTTGACTACATTTTTACCTCATATTCCTTTCAAAGATAATCATGAATTAAAAACGATACTCAGCACAAATAAGAGATTTCATTAAGTTGATAACGCGGTCATGTTACCTCAATACGTTAATGCATAATCTTTGTATCGCCATTTACAATCAGGAAACTGACTCTGAGCGGAAGGTTATTCCAACATATCGTAATTGTTTCATCTTCAGAATGAAGATAACATAGATGGGAAAATATCTATCACAATAATAAATATTTCCCAATGGCCTACTGAAGAACTATTCAGTAATTTTAGACGAATGTGGTGAAAATTAAAACACCTAGCTGTTATAAATTCCTAATAAACTCCCACATACTAACAGGAAAAAGGTCAATGAGACAGGTTGTTTAGAACAACAAACAATGAATGCAGTAGACGTCAAGAATGAAAACAAATATGCGCTTTGCGAAGCGTAACCGATCTCTAGTGACTGAAAAGAGGAGAAAAAAAAAGAAAGGATCAGTTTCCCATTAATCATAACCATTGCAATTTCCTCAAATGTGATCGGTGCTTAAGCTGCATTTTTCCCCTACATATTCTGTGGAGTTTTAATCGGAAGGTGTAATCGGACAGTTGGCTGAAAGTCTACCCACCAATCACAGAATTGATTTCAATACCCATCGAAACAATCACTTAACCAACAAAACTTGGAATTTCCAAAATGGAAGATTTTTTATTTTAGACAATTTCTCTATTGTAGATATTTTCTGAAGTTTTCCTACGGAATTTGTATAGGTCATAGTTGATTGCTAATATTTTCTGAAGTTTACCTACGGAATTAGTAAAGGTCATAGTTGATTGCTAATATTTTCTGAAGTTTTCCTACGGAATTTTTAATGGTCATAGTTGATTGCTAATATTTTCTGAAGTTTTCCTACGGAATTTGTAAGGGTCATAGTTGATTGCTAATAGGACTTTGTGTCGTCTAATTGGGTCTGTAATCATACTCTTGCTTGAAAAATCACACTCCACCTCGCAGGTTTCCGATTTATAGTCACGTGTATGATTACAGACTGAATTGGACTCTGCTCAGTCCTACTCAGTCCTCAGTCAGTTACATTATTAATGCTATAGTGTGAAAAAAACATCGTAATCAGAAAGGGCGACACCAGGGTGGGAAACAACCCCCATAATGAAAAAATAGATCAAGCTTAATGATAGTCTTAATTAGCTAAATGAAAGAAATGTCTCTGAATCCTGTCTCAAGCTAAACAATAGGTGATCATTAAAGTCAATCGTCAAAGTCATGCAGTCGAAAAAACGTGCTCCCCAATACGCAATGAATTATTTGTTTTCACTGAAGATACATATCTGCTCCCTAACCAACAGTCTTTAATTTCTTTCTAGATTGCACTTGCAATTGTGCTGTTATGCGAGAAAGCACAATCAAGAAAAACTCGACTGGAGAGGACCATTGCTTCGTATTATAGGAGAGCGAAAACGTGTAGTGGAGGAAATCTGATAAAGATTTATACAGACATGTGTCAAATTGTAAACGGAAAGAAGCAGTGTAAGGTTTACTGCAATGGCAGAACCGACTTGGACCAAAACACAAGTGAGAATCAAAGAATTATAAGAACTGTTCATATAGACTAGTTAAAAGATATATATATTCGCCGTTGATTCTTGATATCCCATTGTTCAGGGAGTTTTGTTTTTCGACGCCCGAAAAGTAATCGATGTGGAAAGAGTGTGGGGATAGGTTTAAAGTTTTGTCTCCTTAACATCCAGTCCTTTCAGACTAGATCGTTTGGATTTAGCAGTAAGTTTGAGATCTTTCAGATTTCAATTGTAATACTGCCAAATTATTGTCAAAAAACTCATTAAGGAAACATTCTCAGCAATCGCTTTTGCGACTGCAAAGCAGTACCTTAAAAAAAAAGAAGCAAAATTGTCCTTCTCAGCGAATGGCTGGTCCAACGATGATAATAGTTATCAGATAATCGATCGTTTCATTCTCCAATAAATTCGTCTATTTTCTTGCAGGATTTGACATCGTGAAGTGGAATGGTAAGAAGTGCATTCAAAAAAGAGTCGGACTCATCACATACTCGTTGAAAGTCATCAATGAGACGAACGTAGTTTTTGAGGTGAGTTTAGTGTGCTAACATAAAATAGAAAGGAAAACCAACTTAGTTGATCGTTGAGATTCACTACAAATGTGCAAGTTCCTGCTTCTTTATTATTTCTTTGCTTGACTACTCAAAAGCAAATCAAATAATGGAAATGATGATTATAAAATAATATTGAAACAATTGGGACGAAAATGACGATAACGACCACA
The DNA here is from genome assembly GCF_964200805.1 of Pocillopora damicornis. Lineage (NCBI taxonomy): Eukaryota > Metazoa > Cnidaria > Anthozoa > Scleractinia > Pocilloporidae > Pocillopora > Pocillopora damicornis. The sequence goes on from NC_142675.1 coordinate 14,949,863, forward strand.
GCTATATGATGAAGATAATGATGGTGCTGATGACAGAAAGGTTGTGGCTCAAGATCAGAAACAACTGCAAATAAATGAAACTGGAAAAACAATTTGACGGAATATTTCACAAACATAAGCTCTTGTTTGTCAATAACAAAGCCATGCACTTTGATATGAGGGAAAACCTTGTTTGCTTGTTAGTTTGTTTACTTGCTCATTACTTAATTGATAAATTTGTTGTTTTGTAGGATCAGTCAGCGTGCAACGTATCAACCAGCAATGAGTTCTTGTTTAAAGAGGAGAAAGATATATTGACAAATACCTTTACATATAAATACATCTCAAGCACTAATCAAGCGATGTATCTCGGAGTTGATCATAACTGTACTGATAAGAACTTATATGTTTATTCCACAAATGTAAAAGACAGGCGATGTTACATGAATAGAGAAAAGATTAAAAAGCTTTAAAATTCTTTTTGTTTTCTGACAGTTGTTAATTATTTAAGACAATGGCCCGCTTGACTAAGTTTGTGAATTCCCTGAGTGTTTCGTTCAATGTATTTTTTGGAGGATTGAATTTAAGTCAGAATATATACATACAAATAAAACATCAAGTACAAACCAGACTTAGTGCCTTGGAGTGAGTGTCACCTAAACTTATGATAATTTATTTCTTCATTCCACAAATAAGCGAAACGAACGAGGACAGGGGAGCGGGAGCCCGGGAGGAGCGGGAAGCGCGGGAAGCGGGATCTATAAAAGGGCGGGACACGGGAGCAGAAATTGAAAAGGCAGTCCTTTGTTGTTTATTACTGCCAAACATCCAGTCAAAGACCCGCGCCTAGTGGCGTTTTTTGATTTTCATTTAAGTTCCACCGAGGTTCAAAAGAAAATTTTAGATGCCAGAAAACGTAAATTTATACTCAACATTGACACCGATGAAATTGGATACCTCTCGAAGTCTGTTACGTTAGAGGTCATGAATGAGATGACATAAAACAATTACACACTTGTGTCTCGCACGCTGTAGCAGTCGTAATTGTCTAACACAAAGCGAGTGAGGTCGATAGGGCGTCAAGGGCTATATTGATCAGCCTCGGTATTTTCCGGTGTGGCAACACAAAATCAGTCCATAGAGGACCTTGGTTTTTCAAATGCCTTTTTTTTTAAATCAGACAATCACATAGCTGCAGAAGTTTAAAGAAGGTTTCAACTTCCCGAAGAAATCCGAATGGTTTAAAATGCCATAACCAGCCGATGAGTAATGTACGATAATTCTTTAACAGCACTTAAACTGGACGCTCACTGAATGCAAACGGCTCGTCAATTCATGTGTAACGAGCTGAATTATTTGTTGAAGCCAGGTCTTACATAGCTCACGGCCAACGCTTCTTCCGACGAAGAACGAAAATTACTGAAGCGCAATGGATATACAATGAGTTGAAATAGAAGTAGGGCCAAATTAGATAGAAGAACCGAACTCTAAAAGATACTTTTGGCTCTTCAAAACGAATGTTTGGGATTTTTCATGTTGATTACGTCGCAGGTTTCTCGATAAGCTAGAATGACAACAGCGCAAAAGATTGTGAATGTCATAAAAGACACGGAATAATTCGAAAAGCTTAATTTTGGGCTCGATGAAGTCGCAGAAGAAGTTTTAAGGTTTAGTTCAAGAGACAAAACACGAAAAAGGAAAAGACAAGGAATGGATTGAAAACATACATAGTTAAGCGAGCGAGTAGCGTGAAAATGCATGAACTTTGACTGAGTTGTTGTATCTTGACTTTTGTTTTCATTTTGGGCCAAAATATCGCGAACGTGACTGAGTTCTGAATGTCTGATATTTCGTAGAGTTTTATTCCTTCCGCTCTATATTGAAATAAAATTTATCCTCTGCCATCCGGTAAGCAATTAGTTGTTGTTGACAACGACTAATTACTTACCCCTCCACCGAAGCAGACTATAATTGTCATTGAAGCCATTGCCGTCTATTTCAAATTTCACGCCGAGTTATTCGGCCCAGAGTCGACACTTCGAGTATGAAAAAATATGAAAAAACGCACTGGAAAAAGCATCCTCTTGATCCCGGATAATTATGACACGTCTCTTTAATTTTTGGTTTCAGCTTATAGCGGTGAAACCAATTGCCGTTATTCTAAGGCGACATTTTGAAGAACGAGACTATTCAAAGTCATAAGCCGGAACCAAAAATTATATGTATGCTTTTTCTTTGACAGTAGCTTCAAAATATTTGGACATTGATAATTAGATTGTCAGAGATTTGAGATGTATGCTTGCTTCCTCATAGGTAATCTCTCTTTGTCTCATTCTTTCCTCTTTGCCGTTTGTCTTTCGTTTGTAATATTTTTGGTTATTTTGCAGCTTTTATGCGTCATCACCAAATCTGCCTCAGGTTTTGTACTCTTATTTCTAGGACGTGCGTGAAAACATTTTCCGTATCAAAACCGACTCCATTCCGTGAAAAATCGTCTTGATATGCGATTATATGCTTACTGACATATGATGGGGTTCAACTAGATACTTTGACTATTAAGTCACGCCGCCCGGTCGTGGAATTTCTGATTTATGCAGATCGGCGACAAAAATATTGTTAGTCATGGTCTCAGTTAGAATTGACAAACTCACACAAAAATCGCACTTACTTAATGTACTAAGTTCGTTAAGCTTTTTTTCACTGGCAAAAAAGTCAATCTATCCCATGTGAAATATCATAGACGTCATGTACCATCGTGGATTGACAGTTAAATAGCTAGTGTGGTAATTGGTTACGGTTTGATAAGCGAGTCAGTTTTTTCACTTGCCACTGCAATTCCAAGGGTGTTGCGTGGGTGAAGACTTGTATTGAAACTCGCATTTTTGAGGTGACCGTAGACATTTAAGTTTTGAATAATTACTAGTAAGATAACTATTTAAGTACCTTTTACATATTTTTCGAATTGCCTCCCAAGCTACCATTAAGTAATTATGAGTGGCAACTACGTCAATCCTTAAAATACGATCATAATTGAAATAGATGAAAGAGGCGTCTTTAATTCTAGCTAGTCTCTCACGTATCCCACGGTTGTTGCTTTTCGCTCCCTCTATTATCTATGACTTTGTTTAGTTCTAGTACAGTTACGATCAAGGCGGCATGTTCAGTTTGTAATTCAAATGGCCTGTTGTCTTTTTTTTCTTTATCTCTGATTTGTCTTGCTGCGGTATTCAAAGAGCAGTTTTTATATTACGTGATGTAATATAAAAAATACTTTCTGAAGAAAATATTTAACAAATGAATGACTCATTTATAGTCTGTTTCTGCCGTAAAGTATGCCGGAAGTGGCCAGAGTAAGGAAAAAAGGTTTAGACCTGATCGAGTGTTTCTAATTACTCCCTTCCTTTTGCTCTCCAAACCGCTGCGCACCTATGAGAATGCACCATTAATTTTTAACATATTTTAGCGATGATAACAAACTAGAAGAACTTTGTGAATAGGCATCTTTCCCTGGGATCTTATAAAATGATGCTAAAATTCACATTTTCCATCAACCAAGTTCTGGAATTTACAAGTTAGATCCGTCCCAGTCTCTCCCAGATTCCACGATAGACTTCACTTCATCACGTGTTATTTCCTTGTGAACAACCTGTATTCACCTACTCTAACCGCATCGTCCAACCCCATTGAAAAAAAAATTCAAATGGAACCAATTCGCAATACTCCCGTGTTTTGACTTTTTCTACAAATATAATTCGGTTTTAGCTACTTTGGACTTAACCCAATTGCGTGTTAATTCCTTGTAAACAACCTGCACGTTATCACATATGTCACACATAGAGGGTGAAGTCCAGATAGGTAACCAATCAAGGAGCCTTCTTTAATATATTAGCGGAGCTTGCAGCGCGCGAAGCGTAGCCCCATAATTATGCGAAATAGAAAACATCAACCCGAAAAAACTCAAGATCAAGCTGAAAAAAAATTTTGACGTACGACCGTACGACTGACCGTACAAGGTGCTACTTTTAGCATGCGCAGCCAACTTTACCATGGGCACTATCGTAGCCATTACGTAATGGAAGGGCGAGGGAGAAGGTAATGCGCAGGCGTAATTGCGGCGTAACTTGGATACCCCATTAGTGTGCGCCAGGAGACACCGGCAGATGACGATAAAGTGCGCATACTCAAGCGTCGAGCTTTAGTGTAGCGTACTGCGGGTACACGGTTACGCATTGCACGAGGGCTTCACGTGGGTTATCAGATATAAAGCCGGGTAAGAAAATAATTTGCAACCCGCTTTTTTAGCGGGAAATCAAACTGGTAAGGTTGTAGTCAAATAGTAATTCTCAGTATTTTGCAATTTTTAATCAACTCGGAAAGCAACAATACTGGCAGAGCTAGAGCTTTGTCAACGGGAGGAAATTGTTATAATTCAAGTTTGTGGAGAGAGGGTTTTGAGTGGAAATAAGATGAAAAGAAAGAGACTGAGCGACCAAAAAAAAAGAAACAAGAAGTAAACGACGGAAAGCGAGTCGAGAAAAACGCGTAAGAAAATTAGAGAGGACACAAAATAGGCAGAATACGGCGAAAGGAACGTGAAAGAGAACAAGAAAAGACATGAGTAAAAAGGCGAATATCTAGCGAAGAGTAACGCCAGGAGGAAATACAAAAACGCTCCTGAAAACAGACTAAGAGGTCATCAACAAAGAGAAGCGACCTAGAAAGGATCCGATAAAGAAGAGGAGGTAAGTCGTGTCTTATCTGGGTTTCCTCTAACGCTAAGGTGCAGAAAAGTTCAAACCTTTTTTACAAATCGTCGTTTGATACTAGCTTCAGTTTAAAATTAAAATCAGGTTTTGGTAAAACAATGACTTTGGCCTTTATCGCCTTAAAAACCCTCGCGCCGGTTCATCGCTCGAATAACATTTCAAAGTGTTCGTATTCTTTAAGGTATTTCTTTTCCTGTTGTTTGGAATGTTTCATACAGTCGTGGTGTTAATGGAAAAGAAGTTATCCCACGAATTTTGTTTTGCCTATAAAGCTTTCAAATGATAGGGAACGGCGAGTGCAAGTTTCTACCTCTTTCTCGCTTCAGTCAACTATCGCAGGGTTTATTCTTTTGATTAAAAAAAATCGCGCTTTGTCGAAGAGGTGTTGTTTTA
>NC_142675.1:15287500-15300000 GCF_964200805.1 Pocillopora damicornis
TTATAATTAGAAGATGCCGTTGACTTGACTGAAACCGTGAAGTAAATCCAACCCTTAAAAAAAACCGGGCAAAAAAGCGCTAATAGGTGACTAACAAATAAACTGACTTTAAAGCCTACCTGACATTTACAGTCCATCATTGTCAATAACAAGGAACAGTCTGGCAATACTGGACAATTTTTAAGGATAGAAACATTTCCATCTTTCTTGCTATTAGAAATATCAGTAAAGGACTAAACCTTTAGCATGCTTCTTACTTGTTTAGGAAAGCTTCAAGAGTTTTGCTCCTGTATTTTGGGGGCCTAGACACCCATCCTCCTTCGCCTTCATCAGTATCTGTGTCATCATCGTCACTAGACATGTGCTCTTTACTTAACTTTGCGAGGGCACGGGACTCAGTCTCATCCTTGACATGAGCTTTTCTTCTCTCATATTTCTATGAGATAAAGAAAAATTTGCTTTTTAGTACTTTTCAACTAACTTTCATTGCATCATTCAAAATGTATCATTTAAGTTATTTTAATGCATATTAACTGTATACTTAATCTCTTTTCGAAGATTTTTCTTATTTTTCAATTTTATTTCATCCGTTATTTTTCCAAGGGCAGTCCTCCGTAAGTGCTCATGATACTTTTTGGCAGTTCCTGAACAAAACAAAAAAGGCTTTAATTTCAAAATTGCGTGATTGGGGCCTGATTATCTGTCATGGACAGTAAATCTTGGTTGCAGTGGTGTCCTCTAGTTTTAAATTGCTTGTATAGTAAACTTACGTTGTACAGCAGCTTTACCAAATCCACCTCGGTGGCCTTAGCGGCAAAGTTCATCAACAATCAGCTGAGTTACCTTTGTGTTGTGAGGGCTGGTGACCCTGACAGGGAGAAAATATACAAAATATTTAGGCCTCTGTATCTCGGTGAAAAAATTTCTTAGTGCCTTTACTTATTCACTCTTAAACTTGGGTTAAATGTATGGGTCCAAGTCTACATATGAGAAAAAGTGCTCATGGGTCTTCAAGCCTGCCTTAGGCCCCGTCCACACTGCGTCGGAGAAATTTGAAAACGCAGCTTCATTCCACGGTTAAGCCTACCGTCCACACTAATCCGGAGACGAAGACGGAGCTTTCCGAAAACGCTCTTCAAACTGAAGGAATTTGGCCTTGCGTTTTAGTGTGGACAGAGAACATTTTAAAAGCGGAGCTTTTCGAAAACAATGACTTCACGATAATCTTGTGATTAATCCTAACCCTCAAGGATGCACTCAAGCGTTTTTGTCGCCGTTGATTGTTGCGTTTTCAAATTTCTCCGGCGGAATGTGAACGGTGAACATTTGATGCGCTTTCAGAGTAAAAGTCCGTTTTCAAATTTCTCCGGTGTAGTGTGGACGGGGTCTTAATTAGATTATATCAGTCCCACAAAAAATAATTACCCTGAAACCTGCATGATAAATTTTAATTACCAGTTGATTTCCGTTGCACAATTTTGATTTGACTTCTTTCCTTATTTCGGGTTTTCTAGCCCTTAAATTTCTTTCGAACATTGCCGATCGACTTGGAATACTTTCAAAATCCCCAAAAATCTGATGTTAAATTTGTAAAATCCCCGCCAGTTGTAGCAAAGTTGGCAGCGCGCGAAAACCAGGAAAATTGGTGAACATGGCCTTTGGTCAACAGCTTCCTTCCTATGAACGCGCGGGGAAATGGCGCAGAGGTACAGCAGTTACAGTGTTCGTCTTAGTATTATACGATCTGAACGCTAGGCAAATAACAGGAACCTACATGTATGGTACTTTTGAGCTTTCCGTCAACTACATGCTGAAAGTGTCTCGAACTAGTTCAGCTTGCCAGATCTAATTGCACGTCATGAGAACGCGACCTAGTTTTAATTGTTTAGAGTCGTTTCTCCCTACCATTAACCTAAAACTCTCTTCATAATTCGTCTTCAGTGATAAGAGAGAAATCAGATGTCTCGATGCGCAAATGATTATTTAGCGGGAATAACTCTCACCCAAGAAAGCTTGCCATGAGTGATTCTTCTGCCGGGACCTAGAAAAGTCCCGAGAACTCACCGGGTCCAAATATTTTCGCGCGCACAAGTTAATTGAAACTTGAATGAAAGTGATCCTCGCAGTAATATGCACTACTTGGGCAGTAGTGAAAATAAGGCCTGAAAAAAATTCAGGCCTGTACGGGATTTGAACCCATGACCTCTGCGATACCGGTGCAGCGCTCTACCAACTGAGCTAACAAGCCAACTGGGAGCTGGTCATGAAGTTGGTTCTAAATAAACCCGTGAAGTGATGAATAAATGGTTAAGAATATATGAAAGTCATATATTTGAACTGCGGATAAAGACGTGAATGAAAGTGATCCTCGCAGTAATATGCACTACTTGGGCAGTAGTGAAAATAAGGCCTGAAAAAAATTCAGGCCTGTACGGGATTTGAACCCATGACCTCTGCGTATCGCAGAGGTCATGGGTTCAAATCCCGTACAGGCCTGAATTTTTTTCAGGCCTTATTTTCACTACTGCCCAAGTAGTGCATATTACTGCGAGGATCACTTTCATTCACGTCTTTATCCGCAGTTCAAATATATGACTTTCATATATTCTTAACCATTTAATTGAAACTTTCGGAAACAGGCCCCTATTGTTATACAAAATACTTAGGCGGCAAGCTCAAAGTCCTTCCTCAAATAGGAAAGATGGCGGCAAAACGTTGCCAACAAAATCACAGAGTTCCGCGTGTAGCTTCGTCTTCGCGCTGACATTACGTGAATCATATACAATTTCATGCGAGTTGGAAATAGATATACATGCACTAGGTCGTTGAATTTAAATTCTAAACAAGTGCACAGTTTAATTTTTACTTACGATTCCCTTCCTCTGTATTACCTTGCGGGGTCTCTACTATTGTGGAGCTTGTGAACCTCTTCCTATTACACAAATTTGAATACTGCCGCAATCAGTGCAACATTATAAACTTCCATTTTCACGGTAAAGCAAGTAACTCACGTCACAAACAGGTTGTGTTCAGCCTCTCATGAAAACTCCAAAAACTAAATGAAATCTAAGTGACCTAAATTGAGCGGTACCAAGACAAAAGCTTGTAAGCTTTAATCACACTTACATGAAAATTTCTCACCTCGATCAACAGAACGACTGAAAAGCCAGAGCAAGCAGCTTCCCTTAAGCTTTTAAAATTAAAAAGTTAACCAGCGACTGACATGTATTCATTTAGCTTAACTGAGATTTTGAACGATATCATGTAACTGATGTAAATGAGAAAATTACCATCAGGGTGTAGTCTTCAATGAGAGAAATATACATCGTTGTTCGATCGTTTCAAAATGACGCCAACTTAGCAGAGGGAATCAGGTACCACAACAGCAATCCAAGGTTTTTCAGTCAAAATTTTCAAACTCACCTGAACAAGAAGAGACGATTTTGTTCTCTTTCTCTTTTTCCCTCGTCCATCAGAATCACTCTCGGTTCCATCTACGGGCTGGGAAGAAAGCTTTTCTACCTTGCCGTCTAGGATTTTTACTTTTTCGGCCAGTTCTTCAACACGCTCGTTTGAGCTTCGCACGGTCTGAAGTAGTTCTTCAATCGAACTCTGGCAGGCAGCAAGGCCAGTGATTAACTGCTGCGCTGTTTCTCGTGAGGATAGGGGCGTAGATCCGCTGGATCGGACAGAAGATGACGACCGACCAACTGAACTTACTCGCGAACTCGAACCGCTAGAAGGGGATGGAGTCCGTGATATTGAATAAAAATTGCTTGGTGCACTACCGCGACTTTGTGCGCTGGAATTCCGATCCATGTTTTTGAAATCAGATGAATAACACTATTTGAACCGCGGAAGAATTTGCATAAGTCGAGAAACAGTCTGAATCAGCGAACCTCGTGAACTGAAAATTCCCGCCACAAAGAACCAACAAATAACCACGAAGCGGCTGCGTGAGCTTCGCAACCAAGCCTTTTTTCAACGAGTTAGCATAGTTTTCCAGTCACGTTGGTGGAGGAAATGAATTCTGTTTTACCTGCAAATGAGAAAATTGTGTATTGTTCGAAGAGGACGAAGAAAAGATTTTGTGATCACTGCGATCGTCTGGTCTCGATCAGGACGTTTAATGCCCACAAGCGAAGGAAGACCGTCGATAATGCAAAAATTGGTAAGTCAGTGTGATTTTGAATGGTTGTTGTTTGCTTTTGTTTGGTCGGCTTTTCAAACTGCCTGTCGATGTTTTATTACTTTCATATTGAGGAACAACATCTTAATCTGTAACTGTGTCTAATTTTATTTTTGATCTTAGATTACACAGATGAATTGCTTAGCCAAGATCTTCGAATTCACTCAGATTCAAGCGACCTGGATCTTGACTTTGATTTATCAAGCGATGAATGTTCTGAAGTTGCAAAATTTACCGCTGAAAGTCCGGAACTTCAAGGTATATATTCATATATCTATTTACACCAAACTTTAATGTTATTCACCTTCAGAATAAACCTTCTTTGAAAGCAAAGTTTGGGTGAGATTGAAGTTTTGAGGGCTTGAAGTTAATTGGCTTATAAAGTACAGTTTTGTATTGCTGATGTTAGCCCGCTCCAGGATGGGGCTAAATTTAATTGCAAAATACCACTTTTTACATATCACAATTCAGCTATGCAGCTAGACCTAGGGGACACAAAAATGCAGTTGGTTGTGCATGTTTATTCATTGTTTGTGACCTATAGGCCTCACTTTTAAGCTGAAATATAAGATGCTGTTTTACAAATCATTGTAATTCCTCCAAGACAAAATTTTCCTTGGACTTGTTACGATTTTGTGTTCACGAGTTAACTTTTTGGCATTGACATGTAAGGTAACAGATATATGAATAGTTGGGATTGTAATGCATATGGTGTTGCAAGTGTCACAATAGAGAATCATGCAACTTCTTTTTTGAGTGAAAAAGAAGTTAGTTATTTTTATGAGCAAAAACGCACTTTTTTTTTTTTGCTAGTGACTAAACCTGTGCTCTCACTCTCTTTTGAAGTGACCTATATTTCTCTTTAACCAACAGATACACATGTTTCTGGAAGTGACGACAGTAATGGGTTGTCAAGTGCTGAGTCATCTGACAGTTTACATGTAAGCCAGATGTTTTAATTGTCTGACTAATACATCAGTAAATATCATCTAGCCTGTTATAAGCCTTTGCTGCTCAGTGGGTGGAGCATGTACAAAATAAAGAGCTGCACTGAAATTAATTTTCAGCTTAATTCTATTTTAAAGGAATTTGAACTGTATTTGTAATTAAATATTTGTATTGTATTTGTATTTGTAATTTTTTTTTCTCCACTTGACAACATGAAGACAATATTTTTAACAAATTGGTATTGTCTTTGAAAAGCCTCTTTGGGGAAAGTCAATAATGGATGTATGTATGTATTTTCCCTCATTCCATGTTTATTACTATAATCCTTAAATGAAGGAAAATGCAAATCATACTACATGTAGTGAAAATCAGTTTGACCTGAAATTCATTGCAATACTCAACCTTCCCATTATGCATAGGTCACATTGATAGTGTTGGCCACTGTACATGTATTTTCAATGGCATAGTATAAAATAGTTATGCAATGCTTTCTTGAAGTAATATTACCATGGAATATTCCACTTGTAACTTGTATACTTCTCTAAAGCATTGCATGACTAGAATGTATTTTGAGCTTTTCCTCTGATGAAGAAGGGGTATTTAATGGCATTATGTTAATTTCACGGTAAAAGAAACAGAATGCTGTTGAGTGGGTATTTTTTCTTTTAATATTGGTTGAAAGTTACACATTTACCCTTTTTTCTTTTTAGGGAGAGACTGATGATGAGGCTGAATTGCAGTTTAAAAACCTACTGTCATCATCCGAGGATGATGATATTACCACTGATAAGAGCAACACTACGCAGAGTAATAATTTATCAGTATTGAGCAACACATCTATCAGTCTTATAATTATTTTTGTCATGACGTGGAAAGTAATGCACAACTTGTCAGATGCTGCAGTGAATGTTCTGTTCTGTTTTCTGAAAAGACTGCTGGATCTAATGGCTAGAATAATTCATTGCAAGGCTCTAAAACAAATGTCAAACCTACTTCCCCAATCCCTCTATATGATTAGGAAGCATTTGGGAATCAATCAAGATGATATTGAGAAATTCATTGTTTGTCCAAAATGTTCTTCATGTTACAAACCTGAGGACTGTGTACGAACTCTGTCAAATGGACGGAAGAAGGGTGAACGTTGCAGCTTTGTGGAATTTCCCCATCATCCACATAGAAGCCAAAGAAGGTCATGTGGAGCAGCACTTTTCCAAGCTGTACACTCCAAACATGGAGAACTGATTTTAAAAGCAAAAAGAGTGTTTTGCTACCGTTCTGTCAAGAAAACCCTGCAAGAATTCCTAAAGCGTCCTGGATTTTCTGAGAAATGAGAGCAATACAAAAAGTGTCCTCGAGATCCTGACTTCCTAGGAGACATTTATGATGGAAGAGTCTGGAAGAATTTCAAGAGTGCAGAAGGAAAGCCCTTCTTTGATGCCCCCAATACATTTGGATGCATGTTGAATCTTGATTGGTTTCAACCATACAAGGATTCTGTTTATAGTGTTGGGGTGATCTATTTAAGTTTCCTGAACTTGCCACCACAGGAAAGAAATAAAGAGGAAAATGTAGCAGTGGTGGGAATCATTCCAGGTCCTCAGGAACCAAGTCGAAATGTAAATTCATTCCTGGACCCTTTGGTGGAAGAATTGGTAGACTTTTGGGATGGTGTTTGGTTGGACTGCCCCTTAACAGGACCCAGATTTTGTCGGCTTGCTGTTCTTTGTGTTACCTGTGACATTCCAGCATCTTGCAAACTTTGTGGTTTTCTGGGCTTTTCAGCAAGAAAAGGCTGTAACAAGTGCAAGAAAGAGTTTCCAAGGTCATCATTTGGGGAGAAACAAGATTTCTCTGGGTTTGATCGAGACAGTTGGGATTTACGCACCAACATTGATCATAGAGAGCAGGTCTGGAGAGTTCACAACTCAGTAACCTCAAAGAAAGGCCGTGAAAAGAAGGAAAGTGTGAATGGAGTGCGATTTTCATCTTTGATTCACCTTCCATATTTTGACTTCATTGCATGTGTCGTCATTGATCCCATGCATAACTTGATGCTGGGTACTACAAAGAAAATGCTTAAGATTTGGAAAGAATTGAACTTGCTGGATGAACAGGACTTCAAAGTGCTTCAAAAAAGGATTAACAAATTGAAAGTGCCTTCCAGTATCGGGCGAATTCCATCGAAGATTGCGTCAGGCTTTAAAGGTTTTACTGCTGATCAATTTAAGAACTGGGCAGTGGTTTTTTCATCCTTTGCTTTAAAGGACATACTACCAGACAGACATTTACAATGCTGGAAATTATTTGTGAAAGCATGCTGTATACTGTGTTCAACAGTTATATCCACTTCGCAAGTGAAAATTGCTGATGACCTTCTTCTCAAGTTTTGCAGAAGTGTTGAAGATTTGTATGGTTCTTCTAAAGTCACACCCAACATGCATCTTCATTGCCATTTATCTGAATGTATCCTTGATTTTGGTCCTGTTTATGGATTCTGGTGCTTCTCATTTGAGCGCTTCAATGGTATTTTGGGTGCTTTACATGTAAACAACCATCAGATTGAGGTACAATTGATGAGGAAATTTATTGAGCGGCAACAAGTGAGGGGCATGTCATGGCCAAGAGAATTTGATGGATTTAAAGACATGTTAGCATCTGCAGATAAAGGCTCATTGGCACAGACAAAGAAGAATCCTTTGACTCCAACTGAATATAGAGAAAGTATGAAACTCAAAGCTGACACTGGAACTGACCTGTTCCATTTGTCATTTGTTGACAAATGCTCCATTCAAGTGTTATCTCCTATCAAGGAAGTTTACATGAGTGATGACGAAGTTGAAGCCTTGACAACAATGTACACTTTCCTACACAAGGAAGACACTATTGTTTATGTTCCCAAATTGTCACGTCAATTTTCACAGTTACTACTTTATGACCAGAAACTTGACTCCTGGTATTCAAGAAGTGAACGGTCAGCCTGTATACTTGCACGATGGTATGGTGCAAATGGTTTGGACACAGCTTCAGTGGATCTGCGGCCAGGTGAGTTTGTACATGTGGTTCAAATGTAGTTATGATTTTAAATTTTTCAAACTAGTTTGATTTGTTTATTCTTTTGTTCCAAATTTTTTGCCATGACTTAAAGACCTGTAGAAAAATACTGCCAAACCAGTTTGAAATCATTTTGGCCTGAACTTGATTTGTGAGAACAGTGAGGTGCGATAAGGGGTCATACTTTACCCTATTTTCTAAATTAAATGCTAGGCTCCAGATAAATGCTGGTTTTAGTTGAGAAAATACAGTGTATTTATTCCTGTGGACTTAAAAAAATGCAGAATGTACATGTCCTTGTCAGAAATATTTTGGCTCTCCAAAGAATTATTAATGGAGACAACAGTGATATAATGTAGAGGAATACTTTTTCTTTTCCCCTTGAATCTGTCTTGTGGCAATTTTTTTACTTCCCTTTTATAGTTGCTGCAATAAATATTAAGTTTGCCCTTCAGTGTCGTAAGATTTTCAATCAAAGTAGACTTGTTTATCTCCTTTTATGGGCTTCTGTGTTTGAATCTGTATAGTAAATACTTTATTGACAAACAAGCTAAAGGAGAACCAAACCCAACAAACATCTGCTTAAAAAATGATTGAGCATACCCTTTGCTGTTATTATCTTGGTATATTTAGATGCAGAGGACAATAATAGTAAATACTTTCAGTGTTTGCAACTTAACAGTCTTGCTATTTATCACATTACAAAGCAATACTCTACGTGTATATAAGAAGTAAGATTCACTAGATCTTAGTGAATCTAAGTTCTTAAGCTTTTTGTACAGAACATAGAAGATTACTACATGTATGTTTATAGCACTCATCCTCTCTACTATTTTCTCTTTCTCTTACAGGGATTGTCCAATACTTCTTCAAGCACTCTATAACTATCCGCTCCCCAACTGGTGAAAATGTGAACCTACCTTACACACTGGCTTGTGTTCATTGGTACAAAGTTCACCCTCATGTAAGGTTTTACTTTGGTTTACCAATTCAAGCATGCCTGCCATCATTTGAAGTTGAGTCAGTGGCAGCTTTTATTCCAGTAATGAGGATTGATAGTATATGTGGTGTAGCTGAGTTGAGCTACAACTTAGGCACTGCTAATGGTAAAGAGAAAATTGTTGTGGCTGTCCCTCTTGACCTTAAGTTACATGTATGAATATTAAAGGCAATTAGAACTTTTAAAACTAATTTAAAGCAATTAGAACAATTGAAACTGAACTTATATTGTTTGGGCAGTGTAATGCTCTGCAAAGGGTGATCAGAAATATGTAAGATGCTCTGAAAGACTTGTGAGGTTAAGTAATGTTACTTAACCAGACAGTAAACAAGACTGTTTTGTCTCTAACCTTAGTATCCAAATATGCTTATTTTCTGAAAGCTGATGATGTTGCCATTTGGCTTTGGCATTCTCTTTTGTCTGGCTATAATTGAAGAAACCATGCTTTCATTTGTAAATATATAGTTTTTTTCCCTACACATACATGGTCAGTGAAAATTGGTTTTCAGTCAGTAGAAATTCTTGGATTTTTTTTTTTATTCCAGTGGGTGGCAGCAGGTGTCTGCTTTAGATATTGTAAAAAGAAGTTTGAAACACCCGGTTTTCACCCAACTAGGAGTCTACTGTAATTGTTGGAGTCATTGTTTTTTTCTGTTAGTTAAACTGTTCAACACAAGTGTATATAAGTTAGCTTACCCCCTGAGGTCAAGTGAGTGGCCCTATATATTTTCATCAGTGGTGGTTTGCACTGTAATTCTTAGCAATACAGTTAGCAAATAAATGAAATTTTACTTAAGTAAACAACTGTATGGTGATGGTAGTGACCTCTAGCGGGATAGTGCAACTTTTTGCCTTTATTCTTGTGTGGGTTTTTTTGGCAAGATTCTTAGCTTTGGACTATAGATTATTTTCACCAAACTTAAATCATAGATTGTATCAACTGATTGGACTGTGTCAAATGACCAGACTGACTACAGTCATTACTCAACTTCCTCAAACAATCACAATGTCTCAAATGATCAAAGAGGTTCACTGATACTGACTCTCTAAAATGACCAAAGTGCTTCCAATGATCCAAATGGGTAAGATGAGCTTACTGGCTAAAATTACTAAAATGACCAAACTGGTTAAAATTCCCCAACTGCCTCAATTGTCCAAACCTGTTCAATTGACCCAATTGCCTCAAATGACCAAACTGGTTCAAATAACACAACTACTGCAAATGACCAAACCAGCTCTGTTGACCCAATTGCCTAAAATTCCCAAACCAGTTGAAATGACCCAAAAAACCTCAAATGACCAACCATTTCAATTGGTCAACCCAGTTGCCTCAAATGACCAATCCAGTTCAATTGGTCAACCAAATTTCTTTGAATGACCAGGCCAGTTCAAATGACTCAACTGGCTGAATGACCAAACCAGTTCAAATGATGCAACTGTCTCAATTGGCCAAACCGGCTCAAATGACCCAACTTGCTGAAATGACCCAACTGGCTGAAAAGACCAACAGCCTCAAATGGCACAGCTGCCTCAAATGACACAGCTGCCTCAAATGGCACAGCTACCTTAAATGGCACAGCTGCCTCAAATGGCATAGCTGCCTCAAATGACCCAACTCACTGAAATGACCAAGCTCATTTAGATGACAAAATTGGTTCAAATGACCCAACTGCCTCAAATGGCCCAATTCTATAAATGACTAAACCAGTTCAAATGATGCAATTTTCTCCGATAACCAGTCAGGCCCAAATGAGTAAACTGGTTACAATGATCCAATTGTTTCAAATGAACCAACTTGCTGAAATGGCACAGCTGCCTCAAATGACCCAACTGGCTGAAATGACCAAACTCACTTAAATGCAAAAATTGGTTCAAATGACCAAACTGCCTTAAATGACCCAATTGGATCAAATGACCAAACCCTAAAATGATGCAACTGTCTCAAATGGTCAAACATGCTCAAATGACTCAACTGGCTGAAATGACAAAATTGGTTCAAATGACCCAACTGCCTCAAATGGCCCAATTGGATGAAATGACTAAACCGGTTCAAATGATGCAACTGTCTCAAATGGCCCAACTGGCTTAAATGAGTAAACCGGTTCAAATGATGCAATTGTTTGAAATTACCCAACTACCTCAAATGACACCAACTGGCTGAAATGACCAACTGCCTCAAGAGGCACAGCTGCCTCAAATGGCTCAGCTGCCTCAAATATAATGAACCAACAGGCTCAAATGAGTAACCAGTTTAAATGATCCAATTGTTTCAAATGACTCGACCACCTAAAATGACCCAACTTGCTAAAATGGCACAAGTGGTCGAAATGACTAGCTGCCTTAAATGGCACAGCTGCCTCAAATGACCCAACTGGCTGAAATAATCAAACTCACTCAAATGACAAAATTGGTTCAAATGACCCAACTGCCTCAAATGACCCAATTGGATCAAATAACTCAATCAGTTCAAATGATGCAACTCTCTAATATTGCCAACCAGCTCAAGTGAGTAAATCAGTTCAAATGATCCAATTGTTTCAACTAACTAGCAACTAGCTGAAATGACCCAACTGGCTGAAATTACCAACTGCTTCAAATGGCACAGCTACCTCAAATGACCCAACTGACTGAAATGACAAAACTCACTCAAATAACAAAAATTGTTTCAAATGACCCAACTACCTCAAATGGCCAAACAGGCTGAAATGACCCAACTGGTGAAAACGGCACAGTGTTGTCTAAAACTGCCAAACTAGCCCAACCGACCAAACCCATTCAAATTAAATGATGCAACTTCGTCGAATGATGCAACTAAGTCAAATGGCCCAACTGCTTCAAATGACCCAGCTGCCTCAAATGGCCAAACTACCACAGGTGACTAAACCGGTTTGTCTGGCTCAAATCACGCAACTGCCTCAAATGACCCAACCGGCTGAAATGATCAAACGGACTCAGGTGACCCAGCTGCCCTTAAAGGCCCAAGTGCCTCAAATGAACAAACTGGATTAAGTGATCGGACTGGTTCAAATGATCAAACTGGCTTAGGTGACCAGCTGATACAAATAACCTAACTATCTCAGATGGCAAAACTGGCTGAAACGACCCAACTGAAATGCTCAGCAAGATACTCAGATTGCACTACCAGCTCAAATGACACAAGTCCTTCACATCACTTTCTCAAAAGTGCTCAACTCGGTAAATAATGAATGTACAATAACATGCCCTAACACTTAGTATTAAGTCAGAAGTATATTTAACAGTATACAAAACAGTGAACACTTGCATCCTGAAAAAATATTTTTGAAAAGTGGA
>NC_142675.1:15597500-15700000 GCF_964200805.1 Pocillopora damicornis
TGAGGGCACAGAGGCTATCTTCGAGTAAATTTAAAGATGTTTGTGCCCGAAGGGCTGACTTTGAATCACTGGCAGTAAGGCAACTAAAGAAGACTGTGCAAACTGCAGCCATGAGGCATGGTATAAATACAGAAGAAGAGGCAGCGTCTGCATATGCTGACAGTGGAGATTGCAATGTTTTCCCTTCCGGGATTGTTATCAACCCATCATGTCCACATCTGGCTGCCTCTCCAGATTGAAGGGTCTATGATCCCTCTGAAAACAATCCCTGGGGGCTGATGGAAATCAAGTGCCCTATTACGGATTCAATCTCGCAGCTGAAATATCTGAAATGTGTAAATGGGGTTTATAAACTTCGAAAAACACATAGCTATTACTACCAGATCATGGGACAGATGATGTTGACAGGTTGTGAATGGGTAGATTTTTATGTTTATTGTAAATCTGACTTTCATTTAGAAAGAGTGAGGTTTGATGCAGAATTTTGTTCAGAGATGAAGATGAAATTAGACAAATTTTATTTTGAATACCTCCTCCCTGAACTGTTAAAAAAAGTGGGGGCATAGCCTGCTTTGTGAAGCATAGTTAAAAAAATCTGTATGACTAAGCCTAATGTTTTGATAAGTGCTTGAAATAGGATGTATGCTGCAGCAGCAGAGACAAATAATTTATGAAAGGATTTAGGATTTTTGGACTAAGTACATGTAACCAACTCATGTGAGCTGTATAGAGAATGTGATTTCGAACCTCCCTTACAAGGGGGCACCACCTCTATCCTAAAATCTTCTTGTGGGGGGGGGGGTAAGGAAATGTAATGGAACTACACAATACTAACAGGCAAGTTATAGTTTCAATATAGTGGCCCTCTAAAGTTTGTGAGAAGGCAGCAAATTGTCCATATTTGGTTTACTGAACCAGCCAACGAAAGTGGCAAAACTTTTTCAAAAATTTGGTATTCTTTGATTCGTCTGATTGCTCGCTCGACGTGAATACGGAGGCGGGCAATTTGTTGTGTTTCTGTTACTTCTTTTGAGGTGAACTGCAAAGACTTTGTCTTAGACAGGAAAGGAGGGATTGTCAATGTAGCTTTTAGGGTTTGTAATAAATCTTGAATCAGAAAACCCTTATCTGCCATGACCTCGTTTCCTTCTTCGATAAGTGACAAAATTCCACTACGCCTTGTTATCTCTTTGTCTGATATACTTCCCTGATATAAAGAATTTACAAATGTTACTGCACTATGAGGAGCTATTCCCACGAGGCATTTAAGGGTGGTATGCGACTTGTATGCAGAGTAAAATTCTGAGTTCAGAACCTTAGAGCTAGGCCTTTGGACTTTGATCTCAGAAAACCCTTATCTGCCATGACCTCGTTTCCTTCTTCGATAAGTGACAAAATTCCACTACGCCTTGTTATCTCTTTGTCTGATATACTTCCCTGATATAAAGAATTTACAAATGTTACTGCACTATGAGGAGCTATTTCCACGAGGCATTTAAGGGTGGTATGCGACTTGTATGCAGAGTAAAATTCTGAGTTCAGAACCTTAGAGCTAGGCCTTTGGACTTTGATCTCAGTGCAGTCTAGGATAACCCTTGTTTTAGGGTATGTGGTTTTGAAGCACTGAGGCATACTATTTTTTATCTGAGCAGTTGTGGACCAAATTGGCACTTGGCCAAGCATTGTATACAGAAAATTTGCCCAAGTTAAAATGATTCTGCTGACAGTACTTGTGCTAATATTGAATCTTACTCCTAAGTCTGTCTCCAGCAATCCCAACCTTAGTCTGATCATAAATAAAAACAGTTGGTCATAGAGTGACAATGCAAAATTGCCACTGCTGCGCCTCCGCTTGTAGTTTTCTTTGCCTCGTTCACGCTGAATCTGGGACCATTTTATCATGGTTTTAGCATAAGGTTCAACCCAGCTATAAAAGCTATCAAATCGTTCCTTTGATACAAAGCCTGTGTAAAATGTCAGCAATTCAGAATCTTTGGAAATGTTTTCAGCTCCAAACCTGGTCCCTTTTAGATCTTCCACCTGTTGCTCTAAATCACTGATTTGTGCTTTAAGGATTTCAATTTGTTCCACTGCACTCAATTAGGCGGGTTCTATGTTTTCGTTTTCCGGTTCGTCCGTAGCCATTTCTTCCATTTGCTCATCACTAGCACTGGCTCCCTGGCCTCCTGATCCAGTCTCCCCTTCCTCCATTTTGACATCCTGCTAGAATGAATCGACAAAAGATTGTCGTCGCTCCTCTTGTTCTTGCTGTTCTGCCATAGTTTTTAACTCTTGTAGTTTATTTTGTGGGCGGTCTTGGCTGGACTTTGTCCACTGAAACTGCGAAGGCACAACTCCTGGTTTCAGACGTATAAGCCCTGTTATAGTTTTAAACATATCGCTTGGCTTGAAGTGAGCAGAACACACTAGAGTAGAGCCTTTCTTGATCTAGGAAACGAGTTTAACACTCTGAATTAAATCGCTGATAACAAGGGAGAATCTCATGGAATATTAATAATCATATTCGAGTCAATGAAAACAAACAAACCGGTGCCATGTGCGTTTGACAGTTTCGGCCAAAATCGACCAAAATCTAATGTAATGAGTCTATAGTTCCTCTGGATATGAATCGAGTACGCAATTCACGTGTAAGAAGCAAGTAAGACGGAAACTAACTGAGTCTTAAATCGAAAAACTTCCCGAACATATATATCAAAAGTGCACACGTGCGTTTGACAGCTCGCTGTAGTCACGACTCGACACTCACCTGAAAAAGCGTCCCTTCATCTCGCTTTATCGCGGCAATCCACTTCGATCTCTGTGAAGAATTTTTAGGAAAGTTGAAAAACGACAAATTCTGATCACTTTCGTTTCGTTTGTCGTTCGTACAGTAATTTACACAGCAATGATCGTGAGCCATATTTGCGAGTTATTTCCACTCAAACTCCATGTAACGCAACCCTCCAAATGACCGCATGCCCGTCCACCCTCGTTTTGGTGCGGCACTCGATCCAAGATGGCGGTGCGTGATATCGGTGTATGACATAAGGGAAACCACCAAATCGAAACAAACCTTCCTTTATGTCGCCTCGTTCTGCACGAGTGAACGGAAATCTTTCGAAATCGCCTAACTTTGTAGTCAAGGCTTGTGTCACACGACGAACTACTCGGCTGACAGTTGACTCATCAAATCCTAGAAAACTATCTCTAATCACCTGTAGAAACGAACCCGAGGCAAGGAATCTCAGGGTAATGAAAAGGACTTATATTATCGTTGAGACAGCATGGTTCCAATCGTTTGTGATGTTATTTCGTCCGCAACAAGGTTAACGATGTATTTTACTAGTTCTCGTCCAAAACGATACATGTATCTAAATTCAGAGTCAGCACAAGACTCTTTGGGATTCAGCTGGCAGCGAAAAATTCTTTTCTTTATACGACGTTGATTGTCGGGCAAGGTACACCGAAGAAGATGTAGATTACTTTAGATCACTATAAATCGAGCGCAATAATAAACACGCAGGCTACGTAGTTCTTTATTGAATATTCTTTGTTCTGTGTTGTGGTCAAAAATCGACAAACATAAGCTCTTGCTTTTGTGATTATAGTAAATTCTCACATCGTTCGGCAGTGCATACTGATATTAACATACGACGCTCTAACTATTATGTAAATAGTTTTGAGAATACTTTCGTCTATGTTACGATCGCTACTCTGTACTCAGAGATCACATTTACACATTTAGAAAATATATTTCATAGTTATGGAACGAACTGAATTCCAACCATGGAACAGAATGACTGGATAACTCGCTCGACAGCTACATCTTCTTCGGTGTACCTTGCCCGACAATCAACGTCGTATAAAGAAAAGAATTTTTCGCTGCCAGCAGAATCCCTAAGAGTCCTTTTCTGACTCTGAATTTAGATACAGTAAAGTATTCCTTCCTTAAGATTTGTTTCGATTTAGTGGTTTCCCTTGCGCCAGCAAATTCGGCAAGTCAGTAGCGAACTCGAACGCAGCTTTTGAACTCGAGAAGTAGCGCCGGAAACGACGGCTAAAACCACTTTAGATCGAGCGCAATAACAAACATGCAGGCTACGTAGTTTAATATCTTTAGTTCTGTGTTGTGGTCAAAAATCGACAAACATAAGCTCTCGCTTTTGTAATTATGGTAAATTCTCACCTCGTTGAGCAATGCATACTGAAATTAACATACGACGCTCTCACTATTATGTAAATAGTTTTCAGAATACTTTCACCTATGTTACGATCGGTACTCTGTACTCAGAGATCACATTTGCACATTTAGAAAATATATTTTATATATATATGGAACGAACTGAGTTTCAACCATCGAGCGGAATGACTGGATAACTCGCTCGACAGCTACATCTTCTTCGATTTACCTTGCCCGACAATCAACGTCGTATGAAGAAAATAATTTTTCGCTGCCAGCTGAATCCCTAAGAGTCTTATGCTAACTCTGAATTTAGATACATATATCGTTTTGGACGAGAACCAGTACAATACATCGTTAACCTTGTTGCGGACGAAAAAAAAATCAACAAACGACAGGAACCACGCAGCCTCAACGATAATACAAGTCCTTTTCATTACCCTGATATTCCTGGCCTCGGGTTCGTTTCTACAGGTGATTAGAGATAGTTTTCTAGGATTTGATGAGTCAACTGTCAGCCGAGTAGTTCGTCGTGTGACACAAGCCTTGACTACGAAGTTAGTTTCGAAAGATTTCCGTCCACTCGTGCAGAACGAGACGACATTAAGGAAAATTTGTTTCGATTTAGTGGTTTCCCTTGTGCCAGCATATTTATATACGATCTGTTTTACTTATTTCTGAACTCATTATTTCTTCTTCTTCTTGTCGTGTATTCATTTATATAAGGTTTCCTTTTCTGTTCTTTGGTTGACATAGTTGCCATTGTTTTAATCATAGTCTGTGGTTGTACTCTGATCTATCGTTAACCGTGCTAGTTCACTGTTATGAATTACATTGCTTACCAATGTCTCTTCATTGAAAGGAACAGTTAAAACATAGTGTGTTTCATTAATATGTCCAATATTTATAACGGTAGTATCAGTTTCTGAGCTAACTGGACTGATATTTGTAATCGATGCAAACCCTGGAATAGATTCTTAATGTAGATTATCAAGTTGAATGCATTTGCAGCTGCTTGTATAAAAAGCGCATCAGCCCATGTAACATTGCGTAACATGTTAGCTAAATACCTTAACCATGATTGGTCTGTACTACTCTCGATCAATCTTGCTGTGGGTACACTATTATTGAGTATTGGACCAAACTGACACTAAACAGCCACTATCATTGACGTCCAGGTTGAATCGAAAAATATCGATGCATTTTTGATACTGCACGTAGCCTGCTTACGCTGCCTCTTCTGTTGAGCCTGCGTTCTGGTCATCAGCACAGATTAGCAAAATAAAAGGGAGTCGTAAAGTACCTGACGATGTGTTGTCGATGCTTTATAACTTGCGAATTCATTTTCTTCACTTTAGATTTGGCCTTCGTCACGCACTGAGCCAGCAAGAAGCAAGAGAGGTATAAGCGCGTATCGAAAGCTTGATGTTAATCACAAAAAAAACCTGTTTTCTGATTTTTTTTTAAGTTATAAAAGAATTTGTTCGTTTATTCCGCCAAAATTGCTCTCAGCTAGGCCTCCAGCAGGTGTTACGCCTTTTTCCCCATTCCTCACATAACAAAGCCATAACTCCATACCAAACTATGAGTCTCATATCATAATTCTTACTCAAGGAAGTGTGGAAGCTGTTACAAGGTTATTAACAATTTTTGGCCAAGATTAATTATTTTAACTGCAAGCCTTCTTAGAAACGATTGAGGTCGAAATCAAGAAATCACAATTACTAATGATAGAGAGCAGAAGTCAACCACATGTGAGTGAGTTCATTAACTATAAAGAGCAAAAGTGACTTGGTTGACTTGGTCTCTTGTCTGAATGACAGTTGAGTAATTGGCATAAAAGATACTGTCTGTTAGTTTACAATATGCAAATATTCATTTCACTCGAAAAAGTATTCATGCAAATCTAAAGTAAAAGAGGTTATTTTTGGCACTTCCGTGACCAAGTTAGTATTCAAAATGTTATTTAAAATCTTTTCAACATGATGCTTTGTACGCTAAACTGATTTACTATTCATAAAGAGGGTGAACTTCTTTGACAAATAGAGCATTGACTGTGCTTTGTTCTGTTGTAAAGCACGCCTAGAGCATGAGAGAATTGTTGGGAGGAACTCAAGACGTAGTCGACTGTTTCTCCTTAGGGTGACGTTACCATGTTCCAACCAATAGCCTAGCTCCATTTTCTGCATATAAAACACACACACACACACCCCACAATTCCTCTCTTCGTTCGAAACGAAAGAAACGGTAAGACTTGTTCTTCTTGTTACATGTCTTTGAATCATAGGTATTAATTAGTAGATATAAGAGCACAAAGTATGTACTGTAAAATTATTATGATGTACTCAATGCAATCATGGCCTTCCTATAAACATTTCATCTTAAATGTCTACATACTCTTTTCTTCGAAAAAAGGCGAAGTAAATCAACCTCGGTAAATCTAGCATGTTCGATTTTGAACAAGGAGACTTTTCATGAGAAAACCTTGATACGTGGCTTTTCGAACTCCTTAGATGCAAGGAAAAACCGCAGGCTGTCGTGTGTTTCACAGAGAGATTAGGGAGGTTAAAGTGCCTGGAGAACGGTTTGTAAGCGTCTTTGTCATTCCTTCCGTGTTCTCGGAATTGGTCGCCTGATTTCGTATTGATTTGGTGAATGTACATTCCTAAGATAGCGTGGTGGTGCAAGTAAACGATTCGAACTCCACAGATTGATAGAAAAAAAAAATTTTACAAACAAGGTTCAACAGCACAGATCTCCCAGCTAGTTGGCGGTTGATGATGTAAATTAAAAGTTTCTAGCGATGACGTTTCGAGTGTTAGCCGTTCGTGAAAGCGACGGGGTTGTATGCGTTTTGACACACTTAATGGCTAACATCACAAATTTCAAATTACTTAGCATTAGTACACGAGTTGGCGGTACGAGACCAGTTTTGAAAAGAGTTTTTGAAAAACCGAACCAACTCTATGCTACTCACCATATGATGATAAATATTTCATGCTTCCAAATATTTCATTTAGCATATAGAATCATATCACTTGATTGTTAAAGAAGAAGTTCAACTTACGATTCTCTCGTTTGATCACCACAACTGTGTTTCTATATTATAGATATGATTATGTCCTCTCTATTGAATAAGTACCGATATTTTTGAGAAATTGAATATTACATATCTTCACCTCATTGTGAATACTGATATTTAACAAGTTATGGAAACATTGATTCAAATTTTGTAATGTCCATAAGCATACCTTGTTATACCATTATCGTGAATGTAACGTTTGTCATCAAAACAGCTCAAAGATACTTTTTATATCTCATAACTTCCAAGTTGGTGGTTTTAATTTCGGATTGCTTTCATTTTATGTTACAACTGTCTGTTGTGAAATTATGTGTTCTTATAGTTTTCATACTTGATACTTTTTTTATGACATTCTTTTTTATTCCTTTCGCTGTTTAACTGCCTTTGTAACTGTCTTTCATTTATGAGTACATCTCAGATCTTAAACCAACAAATTCATTACTTGGAATACCGCCAGCTTCATCCTTAAGTATTCCAATAACCTCTTTGTTTCTTTTGTCAAAATATGGAGTGTTCTCTGGATAGTCGCTGTTGTCAAATCTATTTGTATTATTCCAAAAGTCTTTGTACACATCTACAGTTTCAATTTCATAAGTTAGATTGTCTGTGTCTGTTAAAGTAGTTTTGCTGTGTTACCATACTTTTGTTTGATTCAACTATGACGAAAATCATTCATAAGTGTCTTACTTTGCTGAAGAATGCACGTTCCCATAAATGCTGGCCGATTGAGGGTTAGTGTTTCTTTGATCTTGTGCACTGCAACTAGATTTTCATCGAATATTTTATCACCTACATAAGTTGGTTTTAAGCTATATTTGACAATTTCTCTTTACTATTTAAAAGTCTGCCATTGAATCTTTTCCCAAGGTTTTCCTTTGTTTTAGAAGAAATCTAATTTTTTATTTTTGAATTCTTGTGATGTATATTTAAATGATTCACTTGGTAGACTATCTACTAATTTCTCAAGACTAGAACTCATAAATTGGAAGCTGTCAATGAAAACTATATGTTTCCCAGGCATGCCATGCAGTTTTCCATTTAATTGGGTAAGACTTTAATATCCTGATTTAGTTTAGCAATTTGTTGCATAATGAAATGACTGGCATAACCTCTCAAATTATGTAAAATAACGAGAATCTTATCAGTCAGCTTAAAAGTTAAATAAAAATGTGAGCTGTGAGCTGATCCACCATATTTACCAGTTACATGACAATGGTCTCTTACAATAATATCTTTATTACGAATATGGCATTCACCAGCTTCATGAAAATTTCCTTTATTATCATCAGTCATTATTAATAGTTTATTGTGATTTTTCTTTATTCTTTGTTGATACCATTTTGAGATATTTTCCATGATTTTAGAAACAGCATTTTCTCCTCTACATTTCTGAACTGGTTTCCTGTATTCATCATCATAACAACATAAGACCTTAGGCCCATATCCACAATCTGTATTATTTAACAATTGGTTCATACGTCGGCGTGCGTTCATCGAGATATGAAGCACGCGGGAAGTTTGGAGAGCACGAAAGATGTGTAAGAGTTGCTCGAAGCGTAGCCGATGTCAAATCTAGCCTCTTGAGTGACTTCCCAAGTGCTTCATATCTCGATAAACGCACAGCTGACGTATGAACCAATTGTTTAATAACATTTTCAACCCGATGGTTTTAATGTTGCAAAAGGGTTACTTGCTGTTTGCAAGTCTTCGTTTTTTCATTTACGCAATATTTTTAAGATTCGCAAGTTTCTTTCGTACGATACATGTAAAACTCTAATTCATGCCTTTGTTACTGCAAGGATCGACTATTGTAACTCACTGCTCTACGGTCAGCCTAAATGTATCTTGAAACGTTTACAGAGTGTCCTAAATAGTGCTGCTGGGCTTATTCACCTTACTAGTAGATATGAGCATGTTACACCGTTGCTTATTCAACTTCATTGGCTACCAATTGAACAAAGAATAACTTTAAAATTGCAGTAATTACATTTAAGGCGCTTCATGGTGCTGCACCTAGCTATATCACTGATCTCATCAAGCCTTATACACCTGGTAGACTTCTTAGATCCTCCAATCAATTTTTACTTTCTACATCTAAATTTAATCTTAAAACTTATGGTGGCCGGTCTTTTACTATTGCCGCACCTTCTGTTTGGAATGCACTTCCATTCGAACTTAGATCTTGTAATTCCCTTTCTTCTTTGAAATCTAAGCTCAAGACGTGGCTTTTTAAAATTGGCTATGATGTTGTATAGAATGATGATGTTTTTATAGGATGACTATGTAGTTTTGTAGTTTTGTAGGTTTAGGATTTTGTTCTTATTTTTATTATGTAAAGCGCTTTTGGACCATTGGGAATTTTTATAGAATGACAATGTAGTTTTGTAGGTTTAGGATTTTGTTATTTTTATTATGTAAAGCGCTTTTGGACCATTGGGAATTAGCGCTCTATAAATACTGTATATATTATTAATATTCCCTCTGCTACGCTTCAGCGCGTTGATAATTTGGTTTCAGGGAAATATTTCGCTACGTTGTAAACGATCGTGTCTTAGATTGGTCAAAAAACTGACAGGTGAATTCATGCATGTAAACTAACTTTCTTTTCTGATTAAATACAAAATTATCTTATCCAATAGAAAAACGAAGATGCTGTTTCTCTAGGGATTTGTTTGCTGACGTCATGAGCGTGCACAATAGAAATATGAAGCACGCTCACGCAATTGAATTTGATTTACCAGCTATGTTATAATATTCATTGACAATCATACAGTTTTATGATTTTTCTGCTTATCTTCACTGCCGAAACACTGCAGACAATATGTACAAAACGCTTTCCATGTTCATCGTTACTTTGGTTCAACATAAATTTATTGAAGCCTTTTATTAGAAAGTAATTTTGATAACAATAACAGATTCATCTGATCATCGAATTTTTCTTAACATATGTAAATAAGAATCTTTTCTTCGTAATTGAATACATTAAAATTAATGTTATTTTGTTTCTCGATTTTATTGAAATGTTTCACAGATACCCGAGTAATGTGATAGCCGAGTAATTCAATTTTTCAACATGTTGTTTTATCAGTTTTTCGATTCACTGACGATATTTTTCTTGAGGGTTTAAATGTCGACTATGACATCATCTGAAACATTGATCATCATTGTTTTTCATGCTGACTAATCCTTTTGATGAGTTTCTTAGCTCACATGGTAGTCTGATATAAGATGCTCCTTTTAACGTTTCATATTTCATTATGTTGTCATAATTATGAACAATCAATTCGATAGTCTAACCTGATCCTTATGATTTCCAATTTCCAGTATTATTCAATATTTCCTGTTTTGATGTTTGTAATGCTTCATGTATTTCATAATCATTGATTATGATTTTAGATTTACCTTTGAAATAACCTGTCTTATATGTCTTTTTTATTACCAGACATTTTCGCGAAGATAATCCTAAATGTTTCAATGAATTTGAAACCATTTATTTCCAAAAGTAATGTTATAAATTATTTTTCGATAACTTTAATTGCAAACATAGTTTGATGCTACTCTGGTTTGCAGATTTAATGAATGTAACCGAAGAAGTTACAATTCATAGACCCAACGTTTCGACACTCCTCTCTAGTGCCTTCATCAGGGGTGATCTAAACGCTGCAGCAAGAGGTCCTTTTATATGATCACTAATTAGCGGCCTTTTTTTTTTTTCTGACGCGATGTAAATAGGCGTCAGGAAGCAAACCGCCATCGTCACGATTTAAAGGAGTGTGGGCGGAGTTAATATGCCAAGCCTCCAATAATAATATGCCAACCCAGTTGTTAACACTAAGTTACCTCCAAACAAAGGCATTGGCGGTAACGCCGATTAGTGGTGATAATTTTAGACTTATCCCACCCAATTGTATGGTTAGTTAGGCATGTTACTCCGATAAAGCTGAATTTTCCTTTTTGCAAAGGAAAACCGCTTTTTGGTGCTCTTTTAACCGTGTACCAAACTGACGTTTGGTCTGTCCGATGTATTCGTTGTTACAGTCATTGCAAGGAATAGAATGAATGGCGTCGGTTCGTTGTTCTTTCGTGATATGATCCTTAGGTTTGGCTAAAATATGCCCCAAAGTCTGAAAAGGTTTTTGAGCAACTTTAACGTTGTGGCTATTCAAAATTCTGTTGATGGGTTCCGTAACACCCTGTATGTAAAGAATAACAGCAAAACCAGTCGCTGGTTCCCTTTCATCAAGAGCGTTACTATTTGTAACTGGTTTTTGGCATTTACGGAGAAAAGTTTTCGTATAGCCATTTGCCTTTAGGACATTGGAAACATATTTCCTCTCCTCAGCCTTCGAATCGAGTGAAGATGGTAGACATTCAGCCCTCCTAAGTAAAGTTTTAGCTACAGACTTTTCATAGCAAATAGGGTGGTGAGAATCGAAGGCGAGGAATTTGTCGGTGTGGGTAGGTTTACGGTAGACACTTTTCTCTAAATTACCCTGAGCCCCTCTGGACATTGCATTTTGCAGTTTTTAAAGGGTCTTCTTTTATTGTTATTGTTATTGTTATTTCAAATGATTAGGTAAATCCTTTCAGAACTTTATCAGTAAGAGTTATTTTAGTTCTAAATATTGGAACTGGTTTTCCTACAACTATTTCTTTAGTTCTTGTTGCTGGTATTGGTTTGTTATCATCCCTAGATTCAGGTGGTGGGAGGATGATATTATCTTCATAATATTCCTTTTCCATTTGTTTGACATTCTTACGAGGTTTCCATCATTAGGATTCCATAATTAGTTTCTGAATTCTCGGAGTAGGAACTGGTTTGTGACCATCAGCAATTGCTTCAAAAGCATTCTGATACAAATGTACATTGGGATTTTAATCATTTCCTACGATCTAATTTGTTTATTCTACTGTATATGTATAGCCATAGATAATTCTTTAAATCATATGAAAATATTTCGTTTAAATAAAACAATATTAAAGATATTCTAAGCTGTATTAAAAAATATTATTTCATCGGCAATTTTGATGGTTTTTGTCTTAATATGACTGTGTTTGCCTGCTAATGAGTAATTTTTATAATTCTTACATATATCACAAAACCATTCTTTATTTAACATATATTTACTTTTGCTCTTAGTTATTGCATTTTTTTTTTTTATCTTCATCAGTGAAATATTTTATCTCCTCACCTCTTTTTCTCTATTCTTGTTTTTCCATACTATATTGAACAATACAAAACTCTTCATACGATGGCAAGGCTCCTGGAAGAAACGAACTCCCTTCTCACGGTTCAAAGCCGAGCGAAATAACTAATATTCCAAGGAACCACGTTTATATAGTCAAAACCAAGGTTCCATCATAAGCAATTTCAGTGATAAAAGTATATGAATGCTTCTGAATTCTCATTGGTTTCAAATTGACAAGTTGTCTCTCCAAATCGATGTCTTTCATTTTCAATTCGACATAAACAGGATGTACAGTTTTTCGGATTTCATATGTTGCGCTCAGCCTGCGCATTGATAATCATGACTGCCACAAAATTTACAACGCCATTCACTTTTATAATATTCTGTTATGGATTTAGATTTTGATCGATTTTGTTTTGATTTCTGATGATCATCAGCAGATTTTTTCCATAATTATTAGCTTTTGTCATATAGATCCTCGATTTTTTTATGAAATTTAGATTTTAGATGTTGATACTTGCATTTAATCCTATCCCTTGCAAAAACAATCCTATTTTATTTATATTTTATGTCCATTTTAATTTTATCACATCTATTTTTAAACTATTTTATTCTCTCAGACTTGTATTTTATGCTATAACATAATAAGAGTTGAACGCGAAGGCTTGCCTTTAGCGTCGAATCTCCACTTTTTATTGCCCGGATCGTCGCTTTGGTCATGTTTAACTGAACTGATCAACAAATCGATCAGCACAGCAACCAAGCTTGCACAGAGTGGGTTTTGAGTTTTGTTTCCTGGACAACTTTCCGCCACAAATCGTGCATTTGTAATACGATCGATTCTTGTCGATTATTTCTACATAGAGGGAGCTCACATTACTATTTACATCATCGTCAGAACGTGAATCCAAGCTATGCATCGTCCAAAAGCAGGAACCGGTCAAAGAAGTCAGAACGAATTTGTACGCTTCTCTTGAAACTGCAATCGGGCAAGCCCGCAGATTATCTCTTCTAGCCAGTGACAATTCCTAAAAGATCCACATTTGGCGCTCATCTTAGAATCTACTTTTCAACGGTTGATCGCTCGTGCGTCAACTCAGGACAGAGGACACAATTTTTCCCAATACGGACCGGCCTGGGCTAGTGAATTAAATTTTTATTTTTTTTTTTTTCTTAAACTCAACGGAATTCTTTCCAAAAGAAGCCAAATGGTTTAGGGCTGTAATTACCGGAAGATCTTCCATAAACTGGACAATTTTTGAGCGAGGAAATGGTACTTAAAATAGAGCCAAATCAAATTAAAAGAGAGAGGCTTTGCCGTAACGTTTTCATTTGCGCAACGATAAAGGTGATTTAGAAGGCTTCCAACAAACTTTGGAACACTGTGTCTGACACTTGAGCATACCCACGGAAAAAAGCACATGTGCACTTTTGAGAAAACAACGGAACTAGTCGTGGTAAGGACTGTTACGACAATCTTTTCTTGAAAATCAGTAAATGATCTTGCGGAAATTATTATTCTCTCTCATCGACGGTTGATTAATGTACAAACATTTACCTCTGCTCAGTAAGTAAATGGCAAGAAAATTAATTGCAAGTAAATTAAAACTTTTTATTCTGAAGTTGTGAGAGCTTGCTCGTTTGTCTGCTGCAATGGCAAGTGTAAATCTGGTCTTTCCTCCACAAAAACTAAATTTGAATGAGACACTTCAACTATACACAAGGGGCTTTTATACGACTTTCCTCGTGAATTCCTTCAGTTTCTGTTATGCGATTTACGGTACAAATGTCCAAATTAAACGGACTCGGAAAGACTCACCAAAAGCGTATTTGTAGTAGAACTGAAAACTTCGCTCGCCCTTTCACTACTAAAAAATTTTTTTGAGATAATTCAGATATTAAATGAATAACAGTTCCATCGATTAATTCAATTGTAGCTGAATACCTCACGTTTAAACTTTCCAGATACTTTTTGTGAAGGATTAAAATTAATTACAGACGGTTTTTAGGCCGCTTCTCAACCAATTTAATGACACTTTTGTTCATACAAATTCATTTCGAAACCAATATTTTTCTGAAAATACGGCCCGCGTAAGAACCAATCAGAATGCAGGATTCGTTACCGTGCCCTCTGCAAAAAAATAATTATGAGTAAGTACCGCTTTCTTTTATAAAAATTGTATGACAGACCTGACCCGTCGAAACAAAGGGTCTGGTCATTTTATCTTCCTCACCAATATGTTTTCATAAAGCTTGGTTTGTGTCAGAATATCTTAGCACTATATCTTCCCCTGAACCACATATTTTTCTTTTTGTCAATATATAAAGTTATCTCAGTATTTAATTCACCATCATTTTCATTCATCATTGGTATCCCACTACTAAAATCATCACTATATCCTTTTCACTTCAACAGAGCTCGTTTGTTTTATAATCCCTCCAAAAGACTTTGTCAATACCAAATACATCTTGTTTGGCTTTTAACAATTCTGGCTCGTAAAATGATTCTTTTATTTCTACACCATTCAAGTCCTTTCTTTTGTAAGTGATTGGATCATATTGGATTTTATGTACTGCAAATACTTCTTCTGTGCAGTTTGGAGTGTATCCTCTATAGAAATCCTTCTCTTGTATTAAGAGAGGATATCAGCATCCATTGCACAAATTTGAAATATTGTGGCAAGTCGCCCAAAATTCGATTTCACTCCTCCTTTGATATTTTTTAGCCCAATATATCCTAATAATTGTGGCGAAAATGTATTTTAGTTTTCGAGAAATGATTTTTTTCGTTCGACCGCTTAAATATGCAAATTTTTACCGTGAATATTACCCGTGTTGTGTGACCTCATGACCTCATAACCTCACTGGCATAAATCACTACAATTTGTAAAAAAAAATCTAACGAAACATTCTGATTTTGTTTATTTATGATTTTATTAGCTGTTTCGATTAAGATGGCGGCCGCGCTTGCGCATTTCGTCTATAATGGCGTCCAAACAATATAAGAAACTGTATGGAAATTAGTAAAATTTCTAAAATATAACAATCAGGAGCTCATGGTCCCGTCTGCTCTCGATCGAGACATATTCAGTACTGATTCTGCTATTCATCAAACCTCACAGGGACTCGATAAATAAAAACCACTTACTTCCCGAGCCAGTTCTTTTGTCATTGATCATTGACCTAGGTCGCCATACCGTTCTTCAAAATCCGTCGTTCTCCATCCAAAACAATCGCCTATTACAGGAAAGTGCATCAATAAAGTCAACTGCTCTCGATCGAATTGACTGCTACAGAGTTCGAAGCGTCCAAATATCCTATAAAATTGCCATTTCCTCCCATCAAAAAAGTTCCCAACGCGCCAGACTATCCCTTATTTTCCATGTTGAGTAAGTGACGGGACGCCATGTTGAAAACTATGACTGAAATAATTAAACACGAGCAACGCTGATCTTCGAATCGTCGGCCATATTTGTTTATGTTCTTGCAGGGAAATAAATTAGTTCTCGGTCCTTTTCGGAATAAAAATATGCCAGGCATTAAATGCAAATTCAGTAGTCTTAGCGCGAAAATTAAATTAAAGCAAATCAAAATTCTGACAGCGTGTCATCGCTCTGCCTCTTATATCCGTATGAGTCCTCTATAGGTGCGAGGGAAGGATAGAAAAAGACAGAAAAGGACATAAATAATTGTTTTTACAGACTAAATTATCTTGGATGTAAACGCGTTATGAAATTCATTTCGTTCTGAAACGAAACTCATTTTAGAATTATGTAAAAGGCATTTTAGGGACGGAACATTAGATTTTTGGGGTGTGGGGCGACTGGGGCAAATCACTTTTTTTTCCCACTAGGGGGTAAATCTTTGTTTTCAAGTGCTGACCGGGAGGGAGACTGAGGCGATCGGAAATGGGTAAAGACGCTTATCGTACCTTTTAACTGTTAATTAGTGATTCTGCCTCGCACATGAATGTTCTTATGGGCCTCGTCGTTCAGCTGGGCGCCATTCTTCTATTGAGGGGCTGTAAGGACAGTTCGGACACCTACTTTTGGCAGGAAGCAAACATTTTCTATCATGTCCTGTAAATAAAGTGAATCAAATACTAGTCAATGTCATCTTTTAAACAAATCAAAAGTAAAAGCCATAAAGTAGGATTTATCAGATATCAAATGGTACTGACCTTTGAAGTTTCCCTTAAACATTTTGCACTTGAAATTATCATTTAATGGTCTTGAAAAAAAGAGAGGCTGCCGTAACAGAAGGAATAGCCGGTTACCTTTAGAACTTCAGGATGACTTGGAAATTTTCGTAGAAATTTCTACGCTCTACCAAAACCCGCGTTACAAAAGTTCATCTTTGAGGTCTTTACTGGATATTCAAAAGAAAGCTAGCCTGTATCATAAGTTGTACTCGGCACCGGCTAAACAACACTTGAACAAACTGTGCACAGCATTTTTCGCTTGTCGGTAAGCTGGAACTCAAACCTACTTGAATGCTTGTCTCGTTAATATTGTAACTTGTTCCCTGAAACGTTTCTATGTTCCGAAATTACTGTATGTCGTATCTCGTGTAGATATTCAGGTCCGGCTGTGTAAATTGCTTAACGATGAATTTTCACTCCGCTTCGGTCGTAAGGCGTTGCGCGTGTCATATGCTTTTGGCGGTCGGAAGTAACACTGACTTTCGGTCGCTTAAATTAAACAGAAATTTGAGTGCGGAAAAAAAAACTCCCACAGCATTACCGAAAAGCGGAAAATTTAAAAAAACAATCAATCCATTGACGCTTGTTAGGTAAGAGATTAGTCATAGCCTTATATCTAACGCGCACTTAAGAAATAAGCATTGATTATTCTCGTCCTAGCTTTTATTACAATGAGAGGGCTATGAAAGCCACTAAAGATATGTGTCTGAGATACATTTTCACCTCACTGAAGGCGTGTATAGAAAAACTTGGGTAGAACCAATCCATCCACACAACCGAACAATACACATACTGCCGAAAGACATATATCAGTGCATACTTGCAACTACTCTTGCATGTCTGTCACACTTTTGATATGATATCCTAAACCCTCTATTCCTCAAAATTTTACGGCTAGCTGTGAAATTTTCGAAATACATTATATCTTCTTTGTGATCTGAAGCCACGCTCCCAAACAAAATTAGTGAGGACACTTCGCCAGAGCAACGTCTACAAAGTTCTTTCACCATCTCACCCTTCAAATGTTGTTAATTACCAATGTTTCTATACCATCTAGCAGACCAATATTGAGAACGGAAGGAGGTAGTATGTGTGCCAACAAATGTGCTTGGGATTACAGATAACTTGCAGAACTTTACTCTTCTTTTAGTTGTTTTTGTTTGCTTGTTTGTTTTTTTGTTTGTTTTTTTTTTTTTTGCTAATTCAAAGAGAGAGAGATCATTTATACTCAGTAAACCTAAATATTCACGGTTGTTAGAAAGAAATTGGTCGTTACTAATCACTAGGGAAGGGAGTCGAAGAATTTTGGTCGTGTCGCGATAAAATCGACCTGATCCCCTTACAATGCTATGTAGTATTTTTATGATCTCATTAATGGGTGATTGGCTGTCAATTTTATTAGTTTCCCCTTCATACTCTGTTGGCAACGACTATACCCCTTTGTTCCCCTTTAAAACCATGTGATTCCCCCCCAAATCCACCGACTCCCCCTCTCTCTCTACTGGCAATGATTAATGACTGGTTTCTTATGTTTTCCTAGGAACTCAACTTCTTAGCAGTTTCATCTGGAATTCGTTATTCAAGTAAACTACCAGGTTTGACAGCGGTGATGGGACTAATAGAACGTTTCTGCTTTTTTAGACGTTTGTCGTTACTGCGAATCACCTTTGCTTTATGCTTTGTGGTGTCATTTTTTTTTATTTCAAGTCTGTTAAAAGTTACGCCATCTAGAGATAGTCCACCAATTTTTTATTTTGCGAAAACGAACAAAACGGACGAAACGAACGAAATCGACGATTTCCGTCGTGAGTGGCTACGTCAGCATCGTGCGCGCTCGGACTGGCAAGCCATAATCAAACCGTGTTATGACAATATGGCCTGGGGAAAGGTGAAGGCTGGATGGGGAAAAGTTAACAGAACCAACGCCTTCACAAGTAAAATAATATTTCAGGACATCAGGCCTGCTGAAGAATATAGTAAGATTTTCATCCAATCAAAAACTTCGGATAACAGAACAAAAGTAATCGGTGGAGACACCTGGAGAGTCCACGTACGTGGCCCATCAAGCATTGCGGCCACTGTTTTTGATCACAACAATGGAACTTATGAGGCTCTGTTTCTTATTATGGAGCCTGGTATCTACCAGCTGTCAATTTATCTGGATTATAGTCTATGTGATGGATTCAAGGACCCTCCACGTGACTGGTTCATAAAAGGGGACGCTCAAGGCAAATATCAGAAGGAAGGTCTTCTAGGCCCTCTGGATGATTATTTGGTAAAGCCCCTTCAGGGCGGAAGACTTTTCGAGATAAACGTAGCAAGAACAAAGATGGACTTGAAATTAGCCGGTAAGTAACCTGGAGGCTTTGACCGCGAACGCTTTGTAGGGGTGAATGTGTCGCTTAGAGCGCTTTTCGACTAATTATCGTAAAACCAAAACTAAGTTAATCAAAACGACCAGTCGGATGCAGCGAAAATTCCAAGAGCAGCCAATGAGAGCTAAATGCAAAAATACGTAAACAGCTTCAAGCGCGGGAAAACGCGAGTGACCAATTCGCGATTGGTTCGAGCCTTACATAATTAACGAATTAATTGTCCAACAGAGTGGAATGAGTGAGTGAGTAAATTTTACTTCCACACCAAAACCTCAAAGTATGATTACGTCATACTACGAGATAAAAAGCAAACCCAAGAAAAGCTCGAATTACCCTCGACCCTTAATTGAAAATTGCGCTCTGCAGCGATCGTATGGCTACAGTTGGTCTTGGATATAACTGCGGTAGGAAATAATGCGTTAAAGACCTCGAGCGTACTTTCTTAATCAACCCTTTTACTCTTACCTTCAAATATCATAAATCCTTCATGATTGCCATACGCTTCTTATAAGTGTAAGTTTGATTTGAAATCACATACATGTTTTCAAACCAAAATTGTACTACACTACGTTCAATAAAAACTTTACTACATCAATTTTGAAATTGTAAAATTCAATAGCTCCAATGCAGGATGTTTTAGTCTGTACAAATATTTTATTGATCCAGTGCTGAGCTGTTTCATGAAAAGTTGCAAAAGTTG
Source organism: Pocillopora damicornis (assembly GCF_964200805.1). Taxonomy (NCBI): domain Eukaryota; kingdom Metazoa; phylum Cnidaria; class Anthozoa; order Scleractinia; family Pocilloporidae; genus Pocillopora; species Pocillopora damicornis. The sequence continues at coordinate 15,617,228 of NC_142675.1, forward strand.
TCTTTCATTTTCCTGAAATTTGATTGGTTACTTTAATCTAAACAAGCCATAAAATCTGCTCGTTTGGTTTACTTTAGTAAAGCTTACTCATAGGCTGAGATAAAGATGGGATCTAGAGAAAAAAAATGGTGCGGTTCTTGAATAGATCGCACCGACAAGAGCCAATAAGATTGCAAGGACCACCAGTGATTTCAAACGGGATGAAATAAGTTGTTCAATTCAACAATATCCCACGGTTGATTTTTTACTTTCTTCTCATTACGTTTCTTCTTGGAAATGCACTAATCCTGTAGTAAGAGATTTATTACTGGTAACTCCTGAGAATGTTAAGGTTCATCTCTCAATAACCTCGAGAATAACTGAATTTCAATTTATCGTTTATTAAATCTTTTTTTCCCTACAGACAGACTTCATTCTCTAGACTCTTGCTCCTCCACTTGCAACAACTTGTGGGAAGGATTTGGTCGATGGAAGAATGACACCTGGAGGCCATACCTTGAAGGTAAGAACTCACCTGTCATTAGCCAAATAGGAGGAACCTGGCCATAATTTCCGTTCTAACAAAAATCAACAATAATAATGATAATACTAAGAATAATAATTTTAATGATCATGATAAAACTGGTGGAAATTTTGCAACGGACATTTCACTAGATGACTCTTTTTTTTTCATTGTTTCTAGGTCGAATTAAAATTTGGAATGCTGATTTTTGCAAGCATTTAATTCAATTCGCTGGCATCGGGCTGTGATTAGCTCTAGTAATTAGGCTTAGAAAGATGCATTGACTACGAACAGTATCTCCTTTCGGTTTAGACCGTCAGGCCAGTTAAAAAAAACAGGAAATTTGAGACTACATATGGCTACTGCTACGGCACAACTTTTATGATATTAAAAAAAAAACTAGGGGCTGTATAATAATGCTAAAAGGTAATGTTGTAGAAGATCTCTCTCATATGCAAAACAGAAACTTGCTGCATCCCACATATTTTTGAGAACCTTATTTAACCGAAGAGAGATGATTCAAGAATCTAGTAAATAGTTGACACTCAACCAATAATTAAATGGTAACAAATAGTCATATTAACAATAATAACAATAATCATAATTTATAGGGGCTAGCTCAAGAACCTCACTGTTCCTCGACAGTCTATTCTCTAATCTCCAGTAATGATTAAACTATGCTTTTTTTCAGTTTATTTCAATTTTATAAATTATTTTCTTATTTCATTGCAATTCTATTTTCGCGAGACTTTCGTTTCCTCCAGCAAGGTATTCCACATGGTAGGATATTCCACCATTCCATAATTCCACCGTTCTATCATTCTGTAAAATAAGGTCACGCATTGAACTTTGGATCTTTCTCGCTTCGCAAATTTAGCACTCTTTTGGCAATAAGTCGCTGATTGAAATGATAGAATGCACCTCTCTTCATAGGAGGCAATACTCAAAAGAATTCGGCGAAAAAAATGATATTAGCGCGCCGCGTGGAACTCTGGGAGTGGATTTCGTGCGCCCGACACTCCCAAAGTTTCGTGCGGCGCGATGACATTTTTCTTCAGTGGCGCGAAGGATTCCGCATAAAGGAGGGACTGTTTATGATCAAATGGATGAATTCAAATTTCGTTCTTTTTGGACTCGGTGCTCCCTCGACATGAGGGATTTTATATATCATTTAGTTTTTTCAACGTCGTCTGGCAGAAGAAACTTGTCTCATATTTTTCACTTTTCTTTTCAATAATTGTTTCCTTACAGAATCATACAACTGGTCCTTACCAGCATACCACAACTCTTCTGGAACTTTATGGGTCTATGGGGATTCATTAGGGCTTTTCTTTCATCAAGCAATCAGCTCTCGACCCCTGTGTAAAAGGCTCTACTCCAAATGCAAAAACAGTTATAACTGGCTCTATCCAAGAATTGATGGCAAAACTGAAAAGGATTTAGGCCTTGACTTCCGTCCTGAGAAAGTCTTGAATGCTATTCGCGATGTTCTTCATACGACAGACCTACAACAACCTTCCAGTGTATTACTTTTAAACCTTGGACTTCATTATCCGTACAGCCTTAATTTTACAACTTTCCAAAAGGTCCTCGGGATGGTAATAAACTTGTTGAAAGAGACAAAGTATAAAGCGAAGGTCATTTGGAAATCAACTACAGCTATATTCAAGCATAAGGGAACGAAGTTCAACCCAACAGATAAGAGATTCCTCACACCGCAGGTTAGTGCATATTTCTCTGTAATGATAACCTTTGACTGGTAGTATAGTATTTGGGACCACAATTTTTCATCGCCATAGGGGAAGAGAGGGAGATCAGTCATCTCTTAGAGATTTTAAAGGGCGACTTTAGAAATTTGACCGTTATAAGTTAAACTTTTGCACAGCCTTAAGGCAGGACCAGGTAATCTTTATTGTGACACAGCTATAAGTAAAGACCGCTCCCTTATCTTATTTTTTTAATTTTTTTTTTTCAGCGTATTCAATTGTTCAGCACATACGCCATGTCCACCATATGCCAGGCGGGTTTTGATGTCATAGACTTGTATCCGCTGACCCACTCGTATCCGGAGGGTACGTTCCCTAAGGACATATCCCACTATCCACACAAAGTGTTTTTCCCCCTCGAAACGCTTTTAGAAAAATATAAAGTAAACAAAAATCAACGAATAGGAACGGATGATAACAAGGTAAGAATTAGACGATGTACCAGCTGACCAAAAATATGTACAATTATCCCCAGTCTTCAGAGGTCAGTTTAAGATGTGCCATCTATCGCAAGTTTTATCTTTTTCTCTCCAGACCTGACACACTCATCAAGTTCCACTCCCCTCCTCACTGTTTGTGTTGCTGTAATATGAGCGTTTTAAGCCTTTTTTTATCGTCCCCCTCAACTTTGGAAGAGCTAAGCAAATTAAAACTTGACGCCGTTATGGCATTATATTGGTAGCTAGTCGAGGGGAAATATATTCTAGTATTGGCATAGCATAGCTACAAGCCGAGAAATTTCCGAAAAGTAACTGTCTTAGATCAAAAGTGCTTCAACCAAATTTGAAAAACAGTCGATTGTTGTATTTAATTTCAAAATACTAAATTTCAACTCCATTTCAGAGTCATGATCATGTAAAGTCACAAGGATATCAATATCTAGAATAATAAGCATAGCACTGCAGGATGAATATAACAAACAATTAGAGTGGTGCATATCATTCTCTGGCAAAATAAAACCGCAGGTGTATAGCAAAATGCCTTAAATATTGAATTCATTGGCCATCTTTTTCTTCTTATCCTACTTCCAAAGCCATGCGCTTTTTCGCCAAAGCTCGGCTCACACGAGGGGACCAACTGCATGGACTTGTTTCAGGAACAAGTTCCTCTAGATTTTTGCGCTTACACTGAAATTCCGGGAAGCCTTGAGAAGGAAAAGGTGCGTTTCTAGCTCTGAAACCGAATTTACTAAATTCGCCGCAGAACATTGAAGTTCACGTTCTCGGCAATAAAACAGGATAACGTTAATCTATAAAACAGGTCAGTCATTAACAATTTCGAAAACGTTGTTTCCCCCTAAGGTTCGGTACGCTATTGAATCAGGACTGAAAAAAAGCAGCGGTTCAAACTGAAGGCCTTTAGTTCAAACAAATTAGAGATTTATTCTTCAGGCCATTTCAACTAAAATTAGAACTGAATTAGAATTGATAGCGGGGCCATGGGACCTAAAATACTTCTCTGTGATTGGACGACGTGATTGAATACACCACTTAAGCAGTAGTGAAAAAAAGGCTTGAAAAAAAATTCAGGCCTGTACAAGATTTGAACCCATGATCTTTGCGATACCGGTGCAGCGCTCTGGTTATTATGTTGGTCCAAGATAACTTTTTTTTTTAATTTTCCAGGCCTTATTTTCACTACTGCTTAAGTAGTGTTCATGACCGCGAAGATCGCTTCCATATTCATATCTTTATCCGCAGTTCACATGTATGATTTTCATATATTTACGGTCAGTTATTGATGAAGTACCCTGTTTAAATTTGAAAAGCTCTTAAACATTTTCTTGAAGAAAATCCTGTATAAAACTTTCCATGAAAAAAGGAAAAGTTCAGTTAATAGAAATATAAATGACAGGCTAAAACAAAATAAAAGGCTTGACTGGTTAATGCTATAAAAACAAACCTTACCTTGTGATATCATAAAAGAAAATACAATGACAGAGTGATTGCCACTGTAACAACATCTAGATTTTGAATGAGAAACACTCTGTTTTTAAAATATCCTGATAGAAAAAATTATTTCTTCCTCATAAACCTGAGTAACATAGAAAGAATTTGGAAGTTTTTAGAAGCTTGGGAAAGTGAAAGAAAGATCTCATGGTACAAAATGGTAGATAAAGATCGATACATGGAGAGATACATGGAGAGAGTTTTTTAAAAATCATACTCTACCCTTTGGCTGAATTACGTCAATATGGCAGACAGCTCACTTGTCCAGGATTGTAATCAATGAAATTACAGTCAATCACTTTCACAAAACAATAGACAATTAAACTCAAAATCAATATATACAACAAACCTTGCACACACAGTTTAGTTTAGTTAGTAGTAACTTAATAATAGCTTCTATTGGCCCTCTCTTTGTTTCTTACTAATGACGTTGCCTCGCTATACTGAGCAAGCTATGCGAAGCGCTTGTTCTTTTGCTGCGTGACGTCACACTTGCAGTGATTTTTGACACCCGCTCATAACTAACTTTCGGAATTTATCGTCATTTGTGCTGAAAATGGACAACGACCGCCATCATCTTACATCATGCTTAGCAGCCTGGCTCCTTGGCTGTGACTGATGAAACGTCTGCTATTTATTTTCATCCCTTGACGATTTGCTTAGATAGTTGATAGCACCACGAAAAGGCATCCTCGACTCATAAAATAGTTTTTCTTTTCAAAAGTCAAAACAGCAGCCTTTTGTGAAGCTCGCATAATGGTTATGAATTTAAGGCCAGGTTACTACGATGTTTTTACAATGGCGCTGTTCAAAGTCAAATCTCCGAAAAGCTTGTTTGCCCTTCGGCATCTCAAAAGGCGGATGGTTACGATAATTCAATGTACGATTTTCATTGGTGAAGACACATACCTCTTACTGGTCTCTATTTCCCTCTCTTTGATGGCCCAAAACGAGGTTCCCTAAATTTTAAAAATACGGATCGAGAAAACGAGCTTATCAAATACCTGGGTTCAAGCAGAGGCGATGGTTTCGGTTCCAAAAAATGAAATTTTAATTTAGAGGCCTGGGCAGTTTAATGAGGCCCGTTAAATTCCTCAATCATGGTGAAAGTACTAAATCACAGATATAATTAATAAAAATTTGGATCAGGAAATACTTCCTTTGTAAAATAAACTGAGTGCGACGAACAAGTGAAATTGGTTTGATTCCCAATGTGATAGCAGTTCAGTCGAACTCCTCCTCTCTCTGTTAACACTTTGTGACAGTTCAATAAGTTTATAAACAAACAAAATGGCTCATCATTGAATGGGTTTAGCATTTTATCCACTGACTGAGCCTAGAATAAAGGATAATAAGAAAAATCGCTAAACAATAGTTTATCTCTTCACTAACCTCTTTGTCTACATTTTTGTCTGACAATCAAAATGAGCATATGGTTTAATGTTTCGACGCCGGATTACATTCATGCAGTACGTTCTCGTGTTGATATCGTAATCCTCAAGATTCTGCCTAAAATCTTCGGAGAAAGTTCTATTTCTGTTCATTAAAGAAGCTTCCTCTCGAATTGTATCATATAATCTCTCCAGTTTGTGTTTTCGCTCTTTAAAGACCTCTGGTATGGGCGATGTTTTGGTTTTCCCGCAGTAACAGGCACAAACATCAATGCCTGGCGTCGAAATATCAGTTCTATAGAAGTAAACACGTACCTTTGCTCTGGCTACCAGCTTTTGCTTTCATACTGCGAACGGTAGATTTATGATGAAATGCATTGAAAAGACCATCATACCATACTGTTGGTATCATGAGGGGACTGTCCGTCTTTTTACATATTTTCTTTCGTCTCTCATTGGTTCAGATGGCCCTATGATGCCATTTGTAATCCACAACGCCAACTACAGGCTCGTACTCTAGGAGCCATTGTTCGAAGACTCTAAACGGCAGAAGCCTATTCATTTGTGGCGGAACGAATGAATCGAAGTGCAGCACCACATCATCATCCGTAAAAATGCAATATCGTTATTTTGGGGATCTCGTTATTGCAGCAAAATATAGCACATTTCGTCCTGTTGCCCATTCGGTATTGGTATCGAACAGATAGGGGATGTGAGGCGATTTTCGCACTGGACATTTAGTACGAAAGCTAAGCACGATGACCTCACAGTTACATGTCTCGGGGTAGCCGATCTCGGAAGACGAGATCAAGTTTGAAGGAAGAAATTGTTCTGTTTGAGTGAGATAAATGAAAACCTTTGGAGATGAATTCTTTCTGTGGCTGTAGCTTGAGTTGGAACAACCTTTCGACTGACGATCTCACCTACAAGGAAAAGGATATTTTATTTTGACAGGATAGTTTATTTTGAAGTATTAGCAAGTCTGACTGAACCGGCATGCTTTAATTTCAATTCGGGAAAGGAATTACTGAGTGGAGAGGCCTAAAAAGTCTCATATCAAATGACCAACCGCTCAAAACAACTCGATTCATTGACTTGACCGAAAAAAGATTGACCAAAATTTGAAAAGTGAACTCCGTCTTTGTTAGAAATATAGTTAAGTTCTCTTCCATTCTCTATGACCAGTAATAGTTTTCATTATAGCTGCACACAACTTTTGATCAAATAGATTTTCGATTATTGAAATAATTCTAACAGGTTTGAAGAAGATTTTCCATGTATCGTACAAATTACGACGAAATGTCATATAAAAAAAATGTGCAGCAATAGGGCTTTTCAGGCTGTCTTCGCTAGTTTTGGCGAGCGCGAGGCTGCTGCTTAGCTTCGGAAGTCGAAAAAGCCATCAAACGTCCCTTAGTATTTTGCTCTTCATGTGAACATTTGCATGAATAAAATTCATGCTCAGCCATAGGAAAGACACGAGATGGAACCATTCAGTGTCCAATTTTATCATTTCAAAAAGAGAAATACAATCGTTTCCCAGCACTTACAGGGAATCTTGTAGACTACGCCATCCTGTTTTAGTTAGCTCGACAGCATCCTTCGGGCGTATTGGGTGTGATCGTGGCGTAGCCTCTGACTTGAAAACAGCGCGTATGCTTTGTTATCGAAGACAGCGGCGAAGTTTTTTCGGAGAGGCCTTTGAAGTGGGGCAGGACTGCGGTGGATCTGAACTCAGTGTGGTGTTCAGTGCTGGCAGTCAGTGTCATGTTTTTCGTTACTCTACAGAATGCCTTGAAAAATAGGTAGTCGACGATTACATGGGGTAAATTTGGAATGTTCCTTTTATTTTTAGGGGAGTCTTCTGGTATGCCTCTCTATCGCAAATTTTAAAATTTCACTCTCACAAGATCGAGTAATGTCCAGGATTACACGTAGAGGGGACCACGCTAGCCCATGAGAGGCATCACAAAGTGTCCTCATGTATAAAAATTCACCATAACACACATAATTCTCTCATAGATGAAGCAATGTAAAATTGTAAATATGAATTATTTTTGTAGCAATCTTGGACATACGTGACAAAATTAGGGGATGGACAATCCTGTCATGTGTGGCCGAGAAATAAAATTAATCTACTATAATCTTGGACATTTCAACAAGGACAATGGTGTTGTTATCCTGTCATTATTACAAGTGATCATTTCATCATCTGAAGCTTCTGTTGGAAGACTTTTATTGCATACCATACAACAGGCTGTTTTAGTAATGTCAACACCAGTGCATTGGCCTGTAAGAATGTTTTTCTTTCTTTCGATATTAATGTTGTCAATGTCATCAACGTCATGAATTACACTGAATTGATTTATTCGTATCCACAAATTTAATATCATCAAAGGTGCATACTGTGAGATTTTCAAGCGGTAGCTTTTGCCTACGGTTACTTTATTGATTGTGTTTTCCCAGAGGACAAGTTTCATGGACGGTGTTTCATCGGCTGTTATGCAGTCAACTTTGTATTTGATCTTGACATTGTATATTGACCTGCTCCTTTTCACTTTTTTTGACAATTTTTACTTTTAAGCCTACGGTTTGGCACACATTTGCATCCAAGGCATCCACAACAGTAAGCAGGTTGCTGACACATCAATCATCAAAGGGAAATTCCAGTGTAGCAGTTGTTATTTTTGCAGAATTGATTGTGGTGTATTCTCCATTACCTGAAGTAGTTTTTTTGTGGTATTTCCTTTGGTTTCCGTAATCTTTATTGGTGATCTTTTCTCACGCTTGCTGCAGGTTACTTCGCTTTTGAGGAGAGTAACACACCAAATGCACAGCATCATTTTGATTGTTTCGGATGTGACAATTATAATAGTTGGTCGTGGAAGTTTTGGCTGTCTTTACAGGGCTCAGCTTACAAATATTGCCTTCAAGAACTGAAATTGTGAGAGCAAATCAAAGCATTATCAAAAGGTAGCATTTATCACTTGACTGTATCTCTAATATTCAGTTGTAATGCACATTTTATTACGAAAATCAATCGATTTGAAAAGAAAAATGGAAGAGCGAAAGAATGGAAACAAATTTATTGGGAAGGGAACAAATATATTAACATGTTATATATTAGGAAACATTTGTCATCTACCATGAGTTTTTTCTTACCTGTCAAAGAAGAATCCTCTTCATTATTAATTGCTGCATTTTGAGCCTTGTTTTTACTAAAAATTAAAGATTAAATAATTTAGATTAAGTAATAAGGATATTAATTTTAATATAGATGTGGGACAGTCACCAGCCTGGTTACAATTACTTCAACTCCATTAGAATTGCAAGAGTATGGATAACCAGGATAATGATCAATACGAATGTAAACTGTCATTCTTCCAAATGGTCTGACATTATTAACCGATGGTGTAGCTTCATTTCTAGATAAACTATAACCACCAGTGCTATACATACTATTATTGTCTGAATGAATCAACTTTGTCTCTGAGAAAATGTTGACATCGGTATTAGAATACAAGTCTTTACGTACATCTTCAGTATGTCTATGTAAAGATCGTGTGTTTAAGTAACAGAGTTTTAATGGTATTTGATCAACATTGTAAACAGGACTTATACACAAATCTAATTTTACATTATTTTTTAAACGTTCCATCTCTTTCTTTGCGTCAGAGTTAACAGCGACTTTGTGTTCACAAAGATCTGTTATATGTACACCTTCTATAATTGTCACCCTACTCAACCCTACATAGTGTATATGAGAAATTGCTTTTCTAGTATTAAGGTTAACTAAAACTTTAGTATCGGTATCACCTTGTGATCTGTGAATGGTTTTAGCTGCAGCAGGTTGTAATGGGAACTGTTCTCTAAGAACTTGTGCTGTTCTGTTTCTGCCAATAGCAAACTCTGTAGTAACAGGTTTGATGGGTGTCCATGTAAGTTCAATACCTTGGACATGTGACTGTCTATTTTCAAGTCTGGTTTTGGTTCCGGTGTGGTCAAGTTGTGCCCACACAGTACTAGATGGTCTGTCTGTCTGATGTACTCGTACCATATCTATTACATTACCAGCACCATTTGTCATACTATCGTCTAATCTTGTGTGGAGAGATTTCAGTTTTCTCTTCAACTGCAACATTTGGCATGGAATGCAGCTGTTTAGTTTTCTTTGGATCACTAGGTATTTGTTTCATGAATTTATGGCTCGGTTCTTGTGACTCAGCTCCTATGACACTGAATTTTGTTTTGAAACTGTACTTAGCACCTGATATGGCACATTGTGCTCTATCACTGAACTCAATGACCGTTGCATTCTGTATAAACAAGTGAAGAACATCTTTGGGGTAGTGGCAACTGTTGGTTCTATCATTCTTTCTTTGAATTTCATAATATCTTCTGTAGTATGGTTTCCTTCTCCTAACCTATTCAACACCTCTCTTTGTCTCATTATTTCATGTAGTCTAAACATACTGAAATGTTCTTGCCACAAATTGGGAGCAAGAATACCATAGCCAGAGTTGTCCATATCTTTTAAATACATAACCATCCGCCCATCCGTAACTGGTTGGAGTTGAAATAGATCACCAATAGCAATAATACTAACACCCCTAAAAGGTAAAGAACTACCTTTAATATCCTTCAATCTATTGTTGATTTCAACATTAAACATTGTGTTGCCAACCATGGATATTTCATCTGTGAATATAAATTTACCTCGAACAAGCTGACTTATTATTGTGTGTATTGTATTACCTTTAATATTATATGCTGCTTTACCATTTTATGAGGTGTGCTGTACCCACACCAGCCCCTCCACTCAAAAAAAAAAAGTAGAATGGCTCATCAGATGTTTCATTCATCATCATCATTATGATCATCATCTGTAAATGTTTATAACAGAAGATTATCAGTATCTATTATATATTTCTTCACAGTCATCCTCCAAATCTATATTATCATTAATTGGCGTTAAAAGCTCCACTCCATCTTCAGGAGGTGAAGTATTTATAAATATAACTTGTCGAATATGCCTTTTTCATAGGAAGTTTTTAAACAATATACACAGCCTCTTGAGCACTTATTTAAACATTATTCAAAACTTTGCCAATGTCTCTGACTTGCTGTTTTATACTGGAATTCTCTTCATTTGCTTCCGCACAACCCTATCGTAAAAGTTCACTCATTCCTTTTTGAGCTTTTGATATATAAGTCACCATATACACAGCACATGCATAAACATCTACAACAAACTGAATGTCCATATTTGCTCTCCATGCACTAAGACAAGCAGGATTGTAATTGTTCATCCTCAATTCATTTGGATTTCTTTTCAAAAACGCAGTAGGTGCATTAAATGATGAGCTTATAGCTAGCGAGTAGTTTTCTTTTGCGAGACTGAGCTCAAACAGTAACTGATCAAAGAATATATCTTCGCCTTCCTTCGTATCATTTGGATGCTTTTGGATTTATTTCCTTGCATCTTTGTGTCTTTTTATTTTACTTCGAGGGATATCAGTATTTAGAGGATACAAAATTTCTGTCTGTGTCCACCGTCACTTTTTGTATTCTTCCGACAACTATGAGAATATCTGTGTACTTATCTGTTGACTAGTTTAAGTGGTTCATGGTTGTCTGTTGGTCTTTGTCAACTAATTATATTATCCATATCTGATGTCACGTTTGCATCACTGTGCATAGAAAACTGTCATGTATTCTCAAGCCATATCAACATTTGAATATAAGGTGAACCTCTTGGCTGGTATTCAACAACCTAAAACCAGCCAGAAATCTTCCCTAGAGGTGCAGCATCACCTAAGAGAAACTGCGAGGAATTGACTAATTTCATAGTCAAAATGTCTGGCGCAAGTTACAGGATCACGTTGAATTAATCTACATTTTTCTTCCCAGTTTAAACTCTCTAGTTCGTTATCAGTATATTTTTGCTGATTAACAATTTGACCAAGTATTCTAAGAAGGTGTATCCATTGTGTCTTTGCTGATGAGAAACTACAAAACGAGGAAGCTGGACCTGACTGTCTTCATTACAAAAAAGTCTCTTTTAACTTTCCCAAAATATGGAGGTGAACTTCTTGAGGCTCTCAGAAATTTAAATCCCTCATTATGAAAGATTAAGCTATCAAATGTTCTTTGTTGTTTTAAGTTTCCTGCATTTTGGATCCTGCTATTACATTTTCTGAGTGCAATTTGGGACTGGCCTAAAAGGATTTTCATTTGTGACGTTTTTGTTTTGCAAAGTATGTTCTCAACACACTTGGCTGGTCTTCTATTTGAACTTCTAAGTTCAGACTTACAGATTTCACTGTAGTGGAGTTCAACCATATGTTTCTTATTTTCTGGTCTTCTCTGGCCAAGAAATATTCTAGGATATGCTAATTCTTCAGAATATTTGTATCTGAATACACTCAATGGCCTATCACCCTAAGCTGGTGCAACATTGAGAATATTTTGACGTTCAGTGGTTCTCAAAAGTCGGTTGATGTTAGCAGAGCATCGGTAAAACCTGTCGAATTTCTACTTCATCTTCACTCCATTCATCCTCACCATCTAGTTCTTGTGAATCTACATTAATATTGTTGCTATTTATACCAGCTGTTACTGATTGTTAATCACATGTATTGTCACTCTTATTCTCATGTTGTAAAATTTCTTCATTATAATTAATAATACAATTTTGGTTCAATACAATACCTTAATCTTTATAAAGACCAATACAACTAATAAGGCACAATGCCGCTTCAACAACCTTATGAGGTCTTACATTAAAAGACGTTGCAGAACTCTTGTACCTCAACTTTCTTTTTAAATTCACTTTAATTGTACCAGTCTCACCAAGTAACCGCGGTAACACACTGACTGTATTAGTAACATCTGCAGGCACATTTACAATATTACCATGGATTTTGAGTTGCTATACTCCAGGGGCTTGCATTAATTTTTTTAATGCAATTCTTAGTGCTGGCAATCTACATTCTAATTCATTGAGATAAAAAGAATGTTGGTTTTTGTGGGAATACCAAACCACTAACAACAACAAATAGCGGAATTCTGTTTTTAACCAAGTTATTATGGCATGTTTTACAAACCCATTCATTGTCATCAACACTTGTCATATAACCGAGATACTTGTCAATATCTGGGTTAGACTGTATTAGTTTATCAATACAAACTACACTATGATAATACTATTACAGATCACAACAGGCACAGATGTACAGTGGACCTTGAAATGCAATTCATGAAATCCAAGATTGAATATTATTTTTGCGTTTTGCTGTGTAACTTTTCATGTAGGCATTATTTTTTGCCTTTTCTTATTCAGATGCTTTGGATGCTCTTCGATTCTTCTTGTATGCTCTATGCTTTTCTTTCTCCTCCGCTGCTTTAGCTGTTCTATATTGCCTCCTACAGTGGGCTTTTTTCTCTTATTCCTGTTTGCCGTTGCTTGTTGTATCCTTTTGTGTCTTTTGTGTCTTTCTAAATTCTTTCATATAGGCGTTACGCATCCTTTTTCGTTCATTTTCACTTGATTATTTAGCATTATTATGAAATGTTTCACTGTGTGCTTGATTTGAACTTGTTTGAGACAGAGTTGATAAAGTTGAGACATAATGCATTTCACCTATGTGTCCTAGATACATAGACATTGGATGGTTTATCATATTTGATGGTTCAACCGAGGTCGTCTCTGAAAATTTTTCATTAAATTCTGATGCGAATCTTTAAATCTATTGCATCAGCCACTGCTTGTATATCGATAATGATGAGCCCATATTCCTAAACATATTGGATAACGTATTCTAACCATGACGTTTCTTCATCACTTTCTACAAATCGTTCAGGATTATCTCTTAAATATTGAATGCATCTAGCTTTAATTTCTAAAAGAGCAATCTCCTCCTCCATCAACATCTAGTGTCCTTAAACCATGCTAAATCAGTATATAGTTACACAGGGCATATGCACTATCACTACATGTATCAGCTTCAGAACCAGGCACAACTCTCAGGGATGTTATCATCAATTTTTATATCAATTGTCCCATTGCTGGGACCGTCTGCCTCCCGAAAGAGATCTCTTGTCCCATTACTGGGATTATTTGTCTCCCGAAGGAGGTCTTTTGTCCCATTGCTGGGATTATTTGTCTCCCGAAGGAGGTTTTTTGTCCCATTTCCTGGACTGTTTGTCTCCCAAAGGAGTTTCTTGTCTCATTGCTGGGATTATTTGTATCTCAAGGAGGTTTCTTGTCCCATTGCTGATCTATTTGTCTCCCGATGAGGGTTTTTTGTCCCATTTCCCGGACTGTTGGTCTCCCGAAGGAAGTTTTTTGTCTCATTGCTTGGATTATTTGTCTCTCCGGAAGGAGGTTTTTTGTCCCATTTCTGGACTCTTTGTCTCCCGAAAGAGGCTTTTTGTCTCATTTCTGGACTCTTTGTCTCCCGAAAGAGGCTTTTTGTCCCATTTCTGGACTCTTTGTCTCCCGAAGGAAGTTTTTTTCCCCATTGCTGGGACTATTTGTTTCCCGAAGGAGGTTTTTCTATCCCATTGCTGGGATTATTTGTCTCCCGAAGGAGGTTTTTTTTGTCACAAACAAAAATACACAAAAACGAAAGCAATTAGTCATAAGGCTGGGACGAAATTTCTTTGATGTTCAGTAACTCCAAAAGTGGTTTGTAAGTGAAAACTTGAATGGTGGCTGGATATGTAACTCTTTTATCAACTTTTTCAAGCGAAGTAGAAGCTGATTTCAGTTAAAAGTGATAACAGCACGAAATAAGAGTATTTCGAGGACCCTGTTTAATGTTGCAAAGTACTTTAACATTCTCCTTAAAAAAAAATACTGTAGACAAACTTTCCTTAAAAAAAGGGAAAGTTCAGTTGATAGAAATGTCAATGGAAGGCTAAAACAAAATAGAAGGTTTGATTGGTCAATGCTATAAAAACAAATCTTACTTTGTGATATCATTAAAGAAAATACAATGACAGAGTGGTTATCATAGCTACAACATCCAGATTTTGATTGAGAAACACTCCGTTTTTCAGAAAGGATTTGGAAGTTTTTACAAGCTTGGGAAAGCGAATGAAAGGTCTGATAGAACAATATGAAAAGACAAAGCAATCATCTAAAAAATTGAAAAATAAAAATAGATACATTGAGAGATAGTTTTTAAAAATTACATCCTAGCCCGTTGGCTAAATTAAGTCATTATATAGACTAATAAAAAATATAATCATGTATAAAAATATACCAATGGTATATAAAGTAGCCTGGTGGACTAAAAAGCCACAAAATATCATACAAAGTCCACGTGCAAGAAAATTGCACAGGGAGTTTTCAGTAATCACAAGTTTAAAAAGCAAGGCAGCAAGCTAAAGACTCTTCGGCTTTCATTACCTTCTTTGCAACACAAACTGACACTGAAAAAATAAATGCATACTCTTGGTTCACAACTGTTCATAAAAATTCGATTAAATAACAACCCAAAAGTTAACTTGGATTGTTGAGCAAAATCAGTGATCAGATTGACCCCTGATAAATCAAAGCAGCAGCCTTTTGTGGAGCTCCCATGATGGTTATGAATTTAAGGCCAGGTTACTACGATGTTTTTACGATGGCACCGTTCAAAGTCAAATCTCCGAATAGTTTGTTTGCCCTTAAGTAACTCAAAACGCAGTTGGTTACAATAATTCAATGTACGATTTTCATTGGTGAAGATATATATCTCTTTCTGACCTCTATTTCTGTTCGTTAAGGTTTGAGTTTTTTCCTCTCGGATGGCCCACAACGAGGTTCCCTAAATTATTTAAAAAACGAATCGAGAAAACGAGGTTATCAAATCTCTGGGTTCAAACAGAGAGCGATGGTTTCTTTTCGAAAAACTGAAATTTTAATTTACTTTACCTCTTCACTAACCTTATCAACTACATCTCTGTCTGAAAATCAAAATGAGCGTACGGTTTAATGTGTTGATGACGTGTTGCAATACGTTGTCGTGTTGATAACGCAACCCTCAAGATTCCGCCTAAAATCTTCGACTAAGGTCCTATTTCTGTAAATTAAAGGAGGTTTCTCTTGAACTGTATCGATGTAATCTCCCCAGTTTGTGTTTTCGTTCTTTAAAGACGTTGGGTATGGGCGATGTTTTGGATTTCCCGCACTAACAGGCACAAACATCAATGCTTGGCCTCGAATTATCAGTTCCACAGCAGAAAACATATACCTCTGCTGTGACCACCAGCTTTTGTTTTCATACTGCGAACGGTAAGGGGAGAGATACTCGATAGATTTGTAATGAAATGCATTGAAAAGACCATCATACCATACTTTTGGTATCACAAGGGGACTGTCCGTCTTGTTACATATTTTCTTTCTTCTCTCATTGGTCCAGATGGCCCCATGATGCCATTTGTAATCCACAACGCCAACTACAGGCTCGTACTCTAAGAGCCATTGTTCGAAGACTCTAGACGGCGGAAGCCTCTTTATTTGTGGCGATGCAAATAAATCTAAGGGCAGCACCACAACATCATCTATAAAAATGTAATAATGGTATTTTGGCGATCTTGTTACTGCAGCAAAATACAGCACATTTCGCCCTGTTGCCCATCCAGTATTGGCATCGAACAGATAGGTGATATGAGGCGACTTTTGCACTTGACATTTAGCACGAAAGCTTAGCACTATGACATCACAGTTACATGTTTCGTGGTCGCCGCTCTCGGAAGAAGAGGCCAAGTTTGAGGGAACCCGTTGTTCTGTTTGAGTAAGATGAATGAGAACCCTTGAGGATGACTTCTTTGTGGCTTTCTCTGTGGCTGTAGCTTGAGTTGGAACAACCTTTGGACGGACGATCTCACTTACGATAGAGGAAATATTGAAATTTATTTTGAAGTATTAAGAGAGAATTTTTCTGGAGACCGCGTGAAATCAAAAAAATGTGGCACATGCCCAGAAAAAGCCCTACCTTCATACTTCGCTCAAAGATACCTTAGGGTAATTCTATAAACGTGGTATAATTTTTTTGTTCAGAACTGTTTTTATTTTCTAGAAAATCACCAAACACTGTATCGAGCCCCAACCGCCATAACAGTGGCCGAAATGAAGCCGACGAGTAGGGCAACAAAAACGTTATTCTTCAAAAGCGCAAAAGAAAGCAAGTCTTTCCGAATATTATCTATTTGTATACGATGTATTAACAAAATGAATAAAATGATTTGAATCTAATAACGGGATTATTGACATAACTATGTTATTTGAAAATCGCCAAAATTTGATTGATTAAAAATTTTATTTTGGAGCAGTTTTTCAATAAAAATTTTTCCTACTCGGTATAACTCGGAATCACTTGAGATGAGCATTTCTGAAAATTGGAAATGATGTTCTTTTCAAGGATATAAAAATTAATTTGGGGCTCCTAATTAATGCGAAGAAATAGCCCGATCTATTTCGTGCAAATCGCAACGCCGCCGTGTAAACAACCGCAGATAATCCAATTATTCTTTTATTATCGAAGCCATAATTTCTGAAAAATCTTACCACTTTGAGCTGTGCTTTATCAGAAACTCAATATGTTACCCTTACCTTCTGAAACCAGTGATTAAGGAGTGATGTTTCCATTATTTTTGTTTCAAATCGCCATGTTCACTTGAAAAGTGTTTACAACGTCCGGCTTGACCATTTACAATACTCGAAGCTGTTCATAAATCATCGCAGACCATCGCAACTCTTGACTTATTTCTGCTTCCATACAACTCCAGTATATACAAAAGTCTTTTTCGCATGATAAACCAAGATGCTTTGATTGCTTACAGTTTCAGTTAAGAAACGTTTGGCTCCCCAAATGGCACAACGATGTTCACCAACGAAGTCGTGTGTCATCACCCATGTTTGTCACGCAATCACGCTAAACGTGCACAGGACACCCAGACAGGCATTCGTCTGCAGACATCGCTGTACCGAGTGCAGGGCCAACTAATATTTATTTCTTAGTCAGTGTTATGTTTTAAACAAAAACCTGCGCGAATTCACTTAAAAAACGTTGTAGATCTCTTTTGAGTGTTTTGAATCAGTGCCATTCTGAAAAACTACTTTTTGACGTTTTCGTAAATTTAGTCACCCCCTGGTACTGACTATACATGCGTTGTTATCGACTCTATTTCCACGACTTCGCGCTTGCAAAGATTATATTTATCAATAGGCACTTTAAGCATGACGTTTAACGGCAAACGACAAACGGCAAACGCAAGCTTGTCTTTCATTTTGTTACCTATTTATGGAATTCTTAAAAAAATCCTGCACAAAAAATAAAATAAAATAAAATAACACATTCACGACAAACACAAACCTACTTAATTCCGTGTACATACCCCTAAAGACAGACGACAGAAATTGAATTTTTGACGTTCGCGGGAAAAACAAACGTCATGCGTAACCTCTCAAATGACGAACATCCCAGTTAACTAAAACAACTGGAAGTTAATTGTCTAGTGCTCCGTGATTATATACATCACCTACGTGTCCCTAATGGATCGATAAGGTCCACCATGACCTTCAGTGGCAGGCAGACAGGTTCCACGGTGAGGCGTTCTTTCCTAATGACACTGGAAAAATTCTACCGACTATGTAAACAGAACAACAGACTAACAATTTCGTACTTTATCTGAGCACTTTGAACGTTAAACTTCACTAAAAACGTAAATCTTCGAGTCACAAAGTCGGTCGCTTGTATCAGGCCGCGAGACATTACGTGTTATTTGATATCGCCTGACTGTAGGTCATTACAATTACATTTTTTAAAGCTTTGGACTTACACAATCTCTGTTTTTTGTTTTTGTTGTTGTTGTTGTTTTTTTTTAATTTTCCTTACGATAGCGTGCTCATCAATTTAAACCTTTCGATTTTGTACCTTGATTGCTACGATGATAATGGCCATCGCTAGAAACTTGACAGTTTTCTCAACTCGGAAAAAGTTGTTTCCCGTCCCTTAATCAAACAATTAATCGGCCATTCTTTGAGATCTCGAATTCTCGACAAGACAGAGGCGGCGTACCCTCGGAGATTCAAGAAATCAGGAAGTTCCTCCATACCAGCTAACTGAATGGGTTTTATAAAGCAAAAAAAGAAAGAAAGAAAGAAAGAAAGAAAGAAAGGAGAAGAATACAGTGTCATATACTTTAGGTGTTTTCCTGGTCAATGAAACCAATATTCAAGCTACATGTAGTTCGTCACTGCTGACAGGTACAGCTAAAACAAAGGGCTTCGATCTTGCTCACGTAAGGCTGCTTACGATGAACGGAGATATCGCTGATATCAATGCTAAAAAATAAGCAAATATCCTTCAGCACTGAAATGGAAAAGCTCTCTAACTTGGACTTTGCTGCCATTTCACAAAGATTGTACGCATCATATGTGATAGGGTGTCTAAGCGCCAGTTCGTTTAAAGCCGCATTCGACAGCTCTTGGATTCTTGCTTCACTTGCAGCGGCCTCTAAGTCGTCAACAGACAGTTCCTCGTCATCCTGGAGGGTCTTTTTCGCAGCCAGTCGGGAAAAGAAGGCAACTATTTGATTTGCTGTAAGGAAATCGTCGCTTGTAAACAGGCGGTTACCCCCCGCATCTTTGGCGCTTACCATCGCACGTGCAACTGATGCAGGGTCTGCTTTCTGTCCTGATTGTTCCCCCAGTTTAAATTTGGCAGTAAGATAGGCCTCTGGCTGGAAGTAAATCTCTTTCGTGGGGCACCAGCCCTTAGTGCCCAGCCCATTGGTACTTTTCTGCACGAATCTGGTATGATATCAGGTCTACTGTTTGCAATAACCTCTGGTACTGAAGGGGTCTGTCCCTCCAGTTTCTCTCCATACACCTTGACAGCTCTGTCTGTTAAGGTCTCGCGCTCTAAAGCTCGCTCGTGTTTACCACAATCTAAGTGTCGCTGCATTGAAGAATACTTTAGGAATGTCCGTGTGCAGCTCTCCTCAGGACAAACAAAAAGTCCTTCTTCTACACCTGTCAGATTTTCTACGAATTCAGCGTTAGCCTCTTGGTCTACTTGATCCTCATGAACTTGAGGCTGTACGTTTTTTCTTCTTGCCTTGACTGGAGTGAAGGTACTGGAATGTGTTTGAGTACTTGTGAGTGACGGAAGCTCCGACAACGGTGGATTCTCCAACTTTAAAATTTTCCCAGGGCCAACACCGTACGCCTTCCAAACGCGAATTCCGTCACCGTTATACTCAACATTGTTAATCAAACTCACACCTTCGACCTTCAAAGATTGCTCAAGAGGTGTGGCTCATTCACACAGAGTAACGTTAACCGCGGACACTCCCCTGAAGGAAAGAATTGCATCAGACATCTGAGCGGGAGTCTCAATATCGCTGCCAGAATTTAGGTGAACTCTCATATGTGATTTGATCGTAGCAGCCTTTCTATCGCAAGGCCCTTTTCCCCCTTGGGGGTCCGAGAAATCAAGGCGCTTTATGGATACGCCAAACTGCTCGCCGAGGACTCTTGCCACACAATGGTTGCTCCACAGTGATAACATCCGGCATTGTCCTGCCGATAATACACGGACGCTAGATTGGGTATGGGATCTTGAGCTGCCGTATAACATCTGCCATCACTGCGAGTACAGCACAGTTGTCTTGATTGCACGGTTTAAAAATGTGTACAAATGTAAGCATTTGCATCTCATCCCCTTCGCGCTTTGTCGCTACTGTCACATGCCAGGGGATACCACGTTTCCCAAACCAGTCGGTCTGGCTCTCTTTGTACTTTCTGGGCAAATATTTCATGGCCCAATCTTGCATTAGCAGCACTGAAGTTTCATCTAGTTGCTCCAAAAGCTCCACTCGAGCAGAATCTTGGTTGACAGAGCGAAGAAGGTGTGACTTCAAAGCCCAGATGGCTTTCATGGCTTGCTTCACCCTGAAGAGAAGATCTTCCTTTTCCACAGATGATAGATTTTCAGTCTGCGCCGCCAGGCCTGCCTCAATTTGAAGTAAGGTCTCAGATAGAAGGTCGCAGCGGTCACATGCGTCATTGTGGTCATGCTCGCAGACAGACTGATATGCAGGATCCTTGGGGTCGCTTAAGGCAAACGGTCTGCAATGATCGGGCATTGACGAGCTTTTAGACACATGCACCTGTGAATTTAAGCCACAGAATATTCGGATTTTTAGTGCAGGAGGTATTTCGATCAGTACAATTACTTTCAGTACAGCAATCAGGGGAGTTATTTGACAAATATCCAACTTCTGAAAAATTGAATCAGTGGCAAACAACAATTCTCTTTGTATTAATTTATTCCATTGTGTAAAAACTAGCTTGCCGCAAAGTCATCAATCAATTCGCAATAAAGTGCGTGAAATACGTTGTTTAAGATTTTTTTAATTAGGCCATCTTTTTTTCTATTTTCAGAGCAGCCCGACGGACTCGGCTAATTTTCGGTTGGTGTAGCCGACATACTCTGCATCACACAAATCATATTTACAATTGTACACAACGCATTGTTGGCTAATTATAGGTGGTTTGGGCTCGCAGATCTCGAGGCCTTCACATATTTTGCGACTCTTGAACACAGGTTGAAGAGTGTGATCTATTTCTTTGCTTAGATCTGATAATTGCCTTTTCACTGCGTCAGCTGACTTTTGATCTTTAAAAGGCAAAACCACTCGATGAACAGCATTTTCGTTGGTGGATAATTGAGCTTGCACTCCGGTGTTTAGTAAAGTAATAAATAAGAAATTTTACCTTAAATCTCAAAAAAACACTATTTCTGCAAAAAATAAAAAAAGGATTAAGATACGGAATTTCTCAACGCTGCATAGAATTCGCAGTTTTGGTGGTTTTTCCTTTTCCGTATGTTTCGTATCATTTGTGACCATCGCCTTCTATTTCCAGGCTCTATGACAATGGCGCTTGGGTGCCGAGCCTCCCAGCTCAGACTTTTTTCTGGATTTTTAACTGCTAGCAGTCTATTTCGTTTCCTAGCCTGCGGCGTGATAACATTAATACGAATTGAGAAACAGCCAGCAAGCGGCGGCGAGGGGTGAAGCTGCCCTATTCCCTCCTAGTTTCCTCCCCTTATTTTCGTAATTTTAACATTCTTAACCCTATTCAGACCGGGGGTGCGGTTCGCCCCTCCCCCCCCCTCCATAACTTCCAGAATATTTGAGCAATGACAAAGAAACTTAGAGGGTATATAGTATGTCTGAACATCTATCTTTTGGTATACGTCACGTGGTATGATGACGTCATATCTTGTGACAATTATGACATAATGTCCAAACAGCCGCCATCCACCATCCTGGATTTCAAACTTTTTCAAAAACCTCAGAAAACCGCCACAAATTACTGAAAAGTCCTTAAAAACTTTAAACAAGAGAGGATGAAATTATCCTCTCTTGCTTTAAAAGGTTGTCAAAAAGGCCTAAAAAGGTGAAAATAACTACATTAAACCTAATTTCCATTACTAAAAACACAAAAATTACAAATTTAGTAAAGATGTCTGTCAAAATGACATTACCATGGCAATGTTAAGTTCCCGAAACAACAACCTGTCATACCAAATTATTTCCAGATAAATTTTAGATAAAGCTGCCAAGTTTGGCAGCGTTTGGTTGATTATTGAAAAAGTTATAGACGCTCAAAGTCAGCGCGGGCACTCCCCCCCTGGTCTGGATAGGGTTCAAAGACCATAAACCGACTCTCGCCGTCGTCTATTCTTTTTATCAGAACGACCAATCCAAAATCAGCAAACTCTTTCGACTCTGAACGAATAAGAAAGGGTACTGCTTTACAAATAGAAGCGTCCACCCATTGAACATAGGGGGAAGTAAAAAATATATCGGCTACCTTCCTCGAATAATCAAACGGCGACATAATAAATTTATACTGAACAAACGCGCTTGGAACAGCTTATTAACTTGCAAGCTTGATCGCAGTAGAAAAGTTTGATTGCAATTAAACAAACAAATTAATAAAACGTACCTTGTAGTCGCTCTTTAGATAGCGCTTGCTTTCCCTTAGGTTGGTTTCTTGCTGTTTTGCTGTTTTGCATAAATCGTCAAATGCCCCTGCCCCTGAAGAACTAATGTAATCGAGTCCTTGCAAGGACTTCCTCACAGACGCGACGCAGACACTTAAGATACGCAATAGGGTGCTGCGACAGAGGGCTTTAAATCCTGTCTCCTCACAATACGTGAGGTACTGCTTTATTAATCGTTCTGGAACCATGGTTCGTATAACGTTGGGAACTTTGATTGTCTCTTTTGATGACAACGTTATAGTCCATTCCCCGAAGGGCAAGTCCTGGATAACATGTGCACTTGTGATAAATGTGATAAAGTGATCTATTTGTGCAATGGAAACTCGCATCACAGGCGCTTGCGCTGACGATACAGGTGCTCCTCTCCCGTGTGTCAAGCAATGACGTTTGGCCTCGGTAAAACGACAACTTGACAGGTCTGGTATCCAAAGTCGCAACTTCTTAAACGACACTTTATCGGCCATGATAGACAGAATTTGCCGACGCGTCTCCCAACATCCAGCAGCGTGGTAGCAATCAGCAAGCGCTCCTAGTAGGGTTTCATCGACAGTTGTCTCAGTTTCCTCGTCACTTGACAAAGTTCTTTGGATGGCTTGCGAGTAACACATCGCCTGGAACATCTCAGCAGGACTTTTGGGCGCGAAATATTCCATTATGGCGGTCACACCTTGTCCAGCTTTTCGTATGTAGTAACGCTTTGTTCTCTCACTTGCGATCTCCCACGGAGTGTTAAGCCTAGAACGGACTGGACTGGAATCTCGGGATTGCAAATACTCGTTAAGGGTGTCAGCAGGTTTATGTTCTGCCTGTGCACCGCGAAGATCATCGAACGTTACTTCAAAAGAAGTGCATGTGTCGTCACTTCAGGAATGTAGAAAACTTCCTCCTGGTGTTATGGGAGTACTGTGAGGAACACCAGCGTAATCCTCCCCCTCGTCCTACAAATGTAACCACGCGTGTACAGTAAACACCTGAATATAAGAACATTGATTTCGCGCTTCTGGCTGATAGTGTTTTTGATTAATGGGTGTTTAGTGGAAATCAGCCTGAAAGTGTTATTAAATTGTTCTTAAAATTTTTTCAGAAATAGTATACATTATACATCACTAGAGATGTAATTACCATACAATTTTTCATTACTTGCACTAAAAAAAATTAAAATTAAAAGTAAATAAATACTATCAATGATATAAGTAAACACGAATTTTCTTAGTTTTTCTAGACCAGCTTTCTTTTTTTGGTATCCTTTTTCTTTTTTAAACAGAAAGAACATGTTTATTTTTCAGGCTGAATTTGTTCTTCAGTATATAAATGGTGTTTAATTGCCCAATTTTTAGCCTGATGTTCTTAATCCACGTGTTCTTGTATGCGGGTGTTTACTGTTAGTATTACTTTGCGTTTCTGTTTTTCTCAGAGAAATAAGAAAACATAAGTATGTAACTTGGTAGAAAGTCATAACGTGTTTAATTCCAAATGCTTTATTTGGCTGGGCTACACTGGCGCTCAAATTCTGAAACATCAGGCACGGTGAGAAGTAATAGAAAAAACGAGATGGAGGCCAGCACAAGTAGGAAGTCTGAACTTACATGAATTGACTTCCAATATCGTGCATCGGCTTGAATGTAATTATTTAATATTGATAGCGCTATTCATAAATGATGGAGATTGTTTTGCCAAACATTGTTTTGCCTCTTCGCCATCCAATGCCCAAAGAGGAGCGATGGGCTGGGCAGATAGTCATGTCCGAAATATTGGAAGGCAACGTGAATATCGATGCCCCTGCTAAAATGAGATCGACTTCCGATTCAACATCATTCACGCCCACAGCCTGTTTGTGAGCTGAGATGTCTTTCTCACATAAGCGCAGAGGAACTATAAGAGAAGCTCTTCCTGCAACTCGACTTCGCTTATCTTGGGAGCAGCATCCCCCAACTAATCTTTAAAAGGAGCAATTGATTTCCATTTGGTACGCTCACCTCTTAAAAAAATCGGCGGCCAAACGAAAACACCATTTTAGTTTGCTTTGGAAAATTTATGGCGCGACGCTCATTATATGGTTAGAAACTGTGCCTAATCTAATTTATTTTTTTAGCACTGAGTATTTTAGAAAGCTGCTCCCAATTTAATTTTTCCACTCCCGCACCTGTCTACCCTGCAAGCCGTCACAATTTACAAGATATGATAACACATTTTTTTACATCTTTAAAAATTAATTCAGCGAAATTTCCTCTATGCTGTAGTAACATATACCTAATTTATTTAGCAGTCTGGGGTGACGCATGAGTGGTATCGCGCTTAAAAAATGCAAACAACGGTAATTTTAAATTCTGGATTTAAAACTTTTTCCCGGAAATAAAAAATAGGGGATAAGAAGGAAAGAAAATAAGAGCGTATTGGTAACCGAGCCTCCTTTCGAGTGACATGTTATTGCGTGATACCATCGCAAAAAACGAACGTCAGTGATTCATTTCATCTGTCAGGATGCTCTGGCTCGTTCTATAAAAAACAAACTTCCATTCTTATTGTGAAAGGAAGACTTGTAAAATGTGAGTGTTCCAAGCTGAAATATGGTTATAACTGTCCAGCAATGCGACGTTTCCGGCAGGAACCTTCGTGAGATGTTTTCGCTCTGATTTGGTATACACCACCTGTAGTGCTGTACTATCGAAGCTGTTGTCAAGTCTCTTTATAACAAGATTGAGGCAAGGAACCAATCCTAGAAAGGTGTTTTTCGCCAGGTGAGCTTAAGAAATCCAGTTTACAATCTAGTATAGGTCAAAGCGATAAGATTTTGTTGGAATTATGGCTTCGATAATAAAAAGCCTAATTGGATTATCTGCGGTTGTTTACATGGCGGCATTGCGATTTGCACGAAATAGACCGGGCTACTTCTTCGCAGTAATTAAGAGCCCCAAATTAATTTTTATATCCATGGAAAGAACATTCTTTACACTTTGTAAAAATGCTCATCTCAAGTGATTCCGAGTTATACCAGGTAGGAAAAATTTTTATTGAAAAACTGCTCCAAAATGTAATTTTTAATCAATCAAATTTTGGCTATTTTCAAATATTCGCCAATAATTCATAGTTATGTCAACAAGCCCGTTATTAGATTCAAATCATTTTTTAATACCTCGTATACAAATAATTAAATTTCAGAAAGACTTGCTTCCTTTTGCGCTTTTGAGGAATAAAGGTTTTGTTGCCCTACTCGTCGACTTCATTTCGGCCATTTTATGGCAGTTGGGGCTCGATACAGTGTTTGGTGATTTTCTAGAAAATAAAAACAGCTCTGAACAAAAAAAATTATACCGCCTTTATAGACTTACCCTAAGGTATCTCTGAGCGAAATATGAGGATAGTGATTTTTCCGATCATGTGCCACCTCCCACGCGGTGATAGAAAAAATTCGCTCTTAACAAGTTTTACTGAACCGGCATGCTTTAATTTCGATTCTGGAAATGCAGTGGATCTAAACTCAGTGGGTGTTCAGTGCTGGCTGTCGGTGTCTTGTTTTTAGTTACTCTACGCACGAAAGAGGAAGGATAAGCATTAGAAACAACAACAGATGACAAATGTTTCTTCCATTGGAGATAACGAAAGGTTTTGTTACCAGACATTTCGTACGCTCGTAAAGGCACTCGACAATACTGCACTTTACTTAACGCGGATAGTGAGAATCATACGCTAGATATTGATCATGTATGTCGGCTTCCTTTAGACGCTGGTGGTTAGGCGTTCATTAGGTTCTCTTGTAAATGCAGTGTCGAGGAAGGCGAATTTTTTGTTTCTCTCTGTCTCCTTGGTGAAGTAAATGGAAGGCTGTAGGTGGTTTAAATGCTGTAGGAAGTTTTCTATGCTGTCACGTGCCAAGATGGTGAAGGTATTGTAGGGTTGTAAGGTGATGATGTTACCGCATGTTCTTCTAAACTCACCATATAGGGGTTGACAATAACAGCGGAAACCGCGTTCCCTTATAGCTGCGCCTTCTGACTGTTTGTCAATTGATCCATTGTACTGGCAGTATGTAGATCTCGATATCAAGTTGGGGAGGTCTGTAATATGACTAGGTGGTAATGTCGTGCAGTTGGGTGGGCTGGAATCATTTTCCAGTTTCTGCCGAGCTGCTTCTACAGTTACGTCGATCGGAACTTTTGTGAACAACGATTCTACGTCGAAGGACACAATCACATCTGAAGTGACCATGTCGTGAGACAAACGATTCTATTTCTCTTTTTGAAGTGTTACTTACCACGATGAATAGGCACAACCTATTTTACGATATAAAATTTTTATCTTTGTTGTCATGCTTTTGTTGGAAATTCATAAAAGTTGCTCTTTTACATATGCAGTTGAATTGGTTTTGCTTTCTAGTTTACTGGAAGGATCGCCCCCTCCGGAACAGTTTTCAAAAGCATCGACTTTTTACAACCGTAACACTGAAGAGTGTTTTGATGTGGATAATACGTATCTTTTTTTCCTGCAGTTCATGTTTTTACTTTCAGGATATGTGTTAATACAGACGGTTGACATACTTTAGCAACGTTAAAATCGAATACTTTGATAATATACATTCGATCAAATTTGCGGCTAAAGTGCCCAGTTTCTCAGCTCAAAAATGGATCTAGGTTTATCGGAACTGTACAATGAAGTTTATTGACGAAGTGGTTCTTCGTTTTAAGTGATAATTCTTTTCACTTTTTGGACTTGACATCTGATTGTGCCAAGCAGAATTCTAGACCTTGCTGGGGCAAAAATCTGTCAAGGACAATAAAAGTAATATAACAAATTTCAAACACATAGATATGACTAAGTTAAGCGCTTCCGAAAGCTGAAGAAGCCTATTTACATGATGTGGTCCTGTTCACCTGAGCTCCTTCCTTCGCAATGCAATGTTACGACATGTTCAAGGGAACAAATTCAAGGTCATGTGAAATTCATTAACAAAATTAATTAAGTTACTGAAACTCCGAGGGCACAATTAACCTGTAATTAACCTGACGAGCTTCAAATGCTGTAAATCATTTCCAACTCATTAACTTACCTATTCTTCTGTTGTTGTTTCTGGATTTGCTATTTCCTTTCTTATCTCAGCTTTGTATGAGATGCAGAAGAAAAAGGCGGTTAAACCAAGGACAAAAAGCAAACTTGCAAGTTTACTTCTTGTTGTGAAAACCATTTTGATTCTGCTTCAAGACCCTAAAGTCACCTCGTCAAGCACGTTAGGGCCTGGGGAATACAAAGAATATTTCATTCTTATGGGAGAAAATATTAGTTCAGCACGATAAGCGAAGACACCATAACCTAAACTGCGATCACTGTCGGTTAGTTGAGAGAATATAGAAGGTAACGAGAAGCCAACTTTTTTAATAACTTTGTAATAATCACCTCACTTTGTAATACCTGTCACTCTTTGTAATAAGACATGTGGCACTGTAATAAACTTGGTAAAGATGGTCCAAAGACGAGTAGAGTATGTATATAACAATAATCTTTTAATCATGTCGAAAGCCGCCATATACTTGTATCGTTTAGCAAAAGAAAAACCTCTGGAACGATACAAGAGTCGAATTTCTGGAAGTTTACGCCAACATAGCGATCCCCTCGGTAACAACTTGGCCATCAAAAAAGAAGATATGACTGTAAGCTATTTGCTCTAACATTTTGGAAAGTGAATGGGGAACAAAAGAGGCTTGTTATTAGGGTTCTTTTGGCAAACCTTTCGTTAAGTTTTAAATAAAGTTCAAATTTGTCATTTATTAGCCTAGGTCAGTCCGTATTGGGAAAAATTGCGCCTGAGGTCTTGAGTAACGCCTTAGGACCTCGGGCGACACTCAAGAGTAAGGGGCACAGATGAAATAATATATCTATGTTTAAAAAAAGTTACTTCGACGACAATTTGGTTTTATCAACTGAGTTGATAATGTAGATTAAATGCTGTAAAGAGTTTCCAAAGCTAGCTTTGGAAAGTTTGAATGATAGACAATTCACTTTATCTCAGTTGATAACACTAAATTATCTTTTCATATCCCCACCGATACCTTACAAACTTTCCCACATATTTCATCGATAATTTGTTTCTGACCACAATTCCCGCCGTTTGACAACAGCACGCACAGTTTAGAAGAAGTTGAGATCACGTCGAAAACCGTTGTAACTTTGTATCGTTAAGCAAACGACTGAAAGCCTCTTAAGCGATACTTGAGTCGAACTCTGGGAGTTTTCGGCAACATGGTGATTTCCTCGGTAATGACTTGGCTACTAATTAAGATTAGACTGTAAGCTATTCACTTTGGAAATTTTTAAAAGCGAGGAACGATCGGGACAGGCATATCATCAGAGAAATATTGCCCCGTTACTAACAAAGTTTTAATTTGGCTACAACGCGGGCAATTTTCATTTTTTCTGCAACGATGCCATGCAATATAGATAAATTAACCACTTGTGTGAACGGGACAGAGATAACGTTCAGAAATTTTCTTGTTTATTGTATACATAGGAATACTATCATGGCCGCAGCTTTTTGTGACTGACTATTCGTTTTTCAATAGCAATAACTTCTTCTTCCGTTGTCAGGTCTAGAAAAATCGACTGATTGAAATTTCAAATGAATAAAAGGGGTTACTATCACCACTGAAAGAGCTTTTTGTTTATGGTGGTGTAGAACCTTTACCGACCCTAGGAACTTTTATGGCAGATGTCACGCAAGCTGGGTTTAAAGATGGAAACAAGGCTGACTTCGTAGTGGTTGAAGGGGATGGTTGTATGCCGTTGGGTCGCGAAACTCCCGAGGCGCTAAACCTGCTGCGTGTTGGTCCTTTTCAGGCCAACAGTGTTGACAGTGGACGACCGGACAGTGATGTTAGAGAGAAATACAAGCACTTGTTTAGTGGAGTTGGACTTTTGAAGGGTTACGAATAAGAACTGCATGTTGATGAGTCGGTGAAGCCTGTGGCACAGCAAGTACGCAGAATTCCTTTCGGGTTGCGAGAGAAGGTGGATGCAAGGTGGATGCAAAGCTTGATGAACTTTTGAAACTTGAAGGGAAATTCCATATCTGCAAGCAGCCTTGTATTATCTTGTTTATCTTATAAACACAGTAGCCCTTAGCTGACGAGAAAAGTCGGCTTTATTAACGAATGAAAATAAAGGAATCGACAATCCCCAAATAAAAATCGTAAAGTGCGTTGGCGATAAAGCTCAATATGGAAAAAAAAAGCGCTGAATCACTACAAAACAACAATGGGCGTCATTTTCAATATAAAAATAAATTGTCAGTTTTTGACGTTTACATGACCTATACAAATCTTTCAGCTACATTGATAAAATTGGCCCGTGGAAAATCTACCGTTCACCACACCGACGAGTCTGAAGAGAGGCTTCGATATCCTGAAGAAAACACTGTATCGTCAGCAAATGCACAAAGCGTTGTCAGCATACAATTTGTGGACGAAGGGGATGTTACTGAGGTGTTTGAGGATCACAGAGAAGTACAAATCGATGAGTATGAGACAGATTCGGATGACGAGGAATCAGATTTTGAAGAACATCCAGAGGTTGTCAACAGAGCGTGTGTTACCCGATCCGGCAGGGCTGTTCGTGCATTTGTGCGTCTCGACATGTAAGAGGTACTAACAGTCAAAAAATCCATTTAACAGTGCAGATTGATACGTATGACAACCAAATTTTTGGCAAAAAAAAAGAGAAAAAAAAGAAACCTCGCAGAAAAGCCACGAGAGCCGTTGAATAATAAGTGTAGTGAGTTTTTGTGGACGTCTCGGAAAAAAGACTTCCGTAGCTTACAAATTAAAATTAGGTATCCCAGGGGCTAGAGTGGGTGTTTCATTCTTTGTAGAA
The DNA here is from genome assembly GCF_964200805.1 of Pocillopora damicornis. Taxonomy (NCBI): domain Eukaryota; kingdom Metazoa; phylum Cnidaria; class Anthozoa; order Scleractinia; family Pocilloporidae; genus Pocillopora; species Pocillopora damicornis. The sequence continues at coordinate 15,647,762 of NC_142675.1, forward strand.
TTTACCTCTCTTGATTTACTTCGATGCCCCGTAGTCGACAGGAAACAAATTCACATCTATAATAAAAGCTTTGGTGAATTTTATCGGTATACTAGATTTGCAAACAAAAGTGAGGTAGATGAGTACGTTGCTAAATTAAAAAACAGCGTTAACGAGGTTTAAGTGAAAACAAATAATGAATTATTACAAATATTACACTTCGTCTAGAGTTTAAAGTCTTAAAACTGGGCAAATTGCATAATAAATGTGAATAATTAACGTGTATTTTTAATTATTAACTGAGATTTACCGACAACCGACAAAGGTCAAAAATCTTAACCGACAACCGACAAAGTAATGAAATTTTAACCGACAACCGACATTTTGACCCCCCCATTCAGACCCTCCTACTAGTTGTCGATTTTCGCTCTCAGCTGCGAGAAATGCCATTACCAAAACCACTGAATGCGTAACTTTCGGCTTTTCTTTTCGCAATTTGGTTTTCTTTACATTCTTGGAAAGTTTGAACGTCAGTGTCTGAAAACCATACGGATTTTTCAGTACCTTACCAGTCAGGATACGAGAAAACTCCGACTAACAACATGAATTGAAAATGGTGAAGGCTTTGCCGTTCATTTATTAACCTGACCAAGTGGCGCAAAAGGCGAGTGACGTGTCAGCAGCTGATTAGCGATATCAAACAAAGTTAAAAAAATCGTATTTTTCACGTGTGTTGTTACGGCTTTTCTCAGGGCTAATAATCCTTGTTTAATACCGTTAGTTTACATGATAAAATCGTTTCTCTCACGATGTGGTCACTTCGGATGTGTATCGCGACATTTCGGCTGATTATTTTACCGCCAGTCTTACTCGCTTCGTGAAGACTAGCAGTATGCAGTCGGAATGCAGCGATTATATTTCTCTTTTAAAGTGATTGGATTGGTTCATTTACTCGCAAGGACTTATCCCATAAACAGTTCACACGGAGGGACCCGGATAATTTGGGGAGACAAGTTCTTGCCACTTTTCTCACGAATTCAAACCAGTTTGAATTCTTGGGACAAGTCGCAAGGCTTACGTTTTGGACCTTGCGACTAGACCATTTGATGAAAAATTTAAATGGTAGTTTATTTGAAGGGACTTAGTCCTCGCTACGAGTCGCGGCTACTAGTCAGTTCTTGTGTGCCGATCCTAATGTAACTGTTCTACCTTTACAAAATAACTTCAGACCAAACATTAAACATCCGGTTAATGCTATTCAATACTGTACGACGCACATTGTTTTTTTTTTTGAAATTTTATGAAAATATATTTAACTTATATGAGTTTTCGATATTTATATATATATACAAAAATCTTGATTATAGTCTATCCTTGCGGTATAGTGCTCGATGCGTTCGCAGAGCGTGGTATATCTGAAAGTTGGACAAATCAATAAGACAACTTTTCTGTGACTCTGAGTTTCACGCTTACGCGATCATCAGACAGATTTTAATCTGAAAGTAAGATTTTAATTCGTAAAATAAGTTTGTGGAAGTTTTTAAGATGTGATACAATTTTTTCTTCTTAATCATTAAAATCACGTTTTATTTTATAAAATCAACTTGACCTCCCTCTCTCTCACGCTGTTCTAGTCTCACGCTCCGGTCTCTCTCATTTTAAATATATTACATGATCCTATTGTTAAATCATCTACCACTTATCCCAGAAAATATACCTCTGACATCTATGAAAATATACTTAACTTATTTGTATCTATATAAAGCACACTTATCGCAAAAAATCAACCGGAAATCAATTAACGCTGAATAATCTCTGACGTCTACGAAAATATACTTAACTTACTTATGTATACATATATATATATAGTACAGCTTAGAGGTACCTGGCCAACGCACCAGCAAAACCTCTGCACGCTTTTTGCGTTCTGCGCAAAAAAGAAAAGTTGATAACGTGAGTTTGCCACCGTAAAGAGTTTAAAAGCTGAGGTCTTGAGCGTCAACCCTTCGTCAATCGCGCTGAGGAAGGGCTTACGCTCGAAACGTCAACTTTTCTTTACAGAGGCCAATTTACGTTATCAACTCAGTTGATAATACTTAATTGCCCTCTTATACTCTCCCACCGATGCAGCATCACAGTTTCTTTAGCCACTAACCTCTTTTATTGCTTTGTTCCGCATTGTTTCGGAAAACATAAGAAATGCCGCCGCCGAAGCATCAAATTAACATTTTGCATAGACACAATGGCTGCCCTTTCAATGAAACATCGCAACGACTTGTCATGATTCCACCAGCATTTCGTAAAATAAGTTTTTGGAAGTTTTTAAGACGTGATACAATTTTTTCTTTTAAGGGAGGTAAGATTTCGGCCGGAAATGGAGACAACTTTGTTTTAGGAATTTGAAAATACTGTAAAGGATACAATTCGAGCGAGAAATTGGCTATATCAACTGGCACCCTTGCGTCTTGTTTACTTACTTTCGGCACTAAAATATTTTCAAGTTTTCATTAAAGCAATATAATTGTTTCCAATAATTCATTTCACGTTTGAGTGTACTCGGCCTCGCGTGACTTGTAATTAAGGATCTTAATGATCTTATCCCCAGATCACTAGTTGTTTGGGAATCATTTCTTAAGCCTGGTTATAAAATACATTTTAATGTCTTTGAAGTCGAGTGACTTGTAACTAAAGCTAAATTATGATCCCGCCGATACCCTTCCTATCGAAACGGAGGACATCGTGGTCTTAATCTTGAAAATTAAGCTTAACGGTCGTGAGTGCGGTTTCAAAAGTCAGCGATTTGAAGCTTTTGAAAAGTAAGGTTGAAACTCCAAGAAGTAGTTTCACATCACGCTTTAAAATCGTGACTCCATAAAAAAATTCCCACGGGACATTTCAGGAAATTCTTCTTTCATAGGAGGGGTTTTGCTTCGCTCGTACTTTTTATTCACGCTTAGCGTTTCGTGATGATAATCGCCATGACAGTATCAACAGACGATCTTGCCTACTTGTAAACAATGTCTTAATGTATAACGTTAAGGGGACTTGATGCGAACCGCAAACGACGAAGTGGAATTTGATTGTCTTCCTTTGAACTTAAACAAACTTAGTAAAGCATTTGGAAAACGTCTCCTGTTACAGGAAACTGCAAATAATTTCACATAAGAAAGATGTTTTTTCTTCTTGTCACGAGCGTGGGACAAAGAAAATTTCTGAGTCCCCATGAGGAATCGAACCTCAGACCTTCGGATTTGCGCTCCGATGCTCTACCACTGAGCCACAAAGACTCTTCGGTGAGCGGGGTCCATTACGAAGTTCTAATGACACGCGTCCTGCATACTGCTAGGATCAGCAATGTCGATAGCGTAATGTTTTTGACAAAAATGGCTCAGTGGTAGAGCAGGGTAAAACAAAAGACTGCCTCATGCATACTAATGAGCTTCTTTTGCGCTCGTTTTTTGAGTGCGTTTTCGAAAGTTGCACGCCTGTGCGCGCGTTTTTAAAGCGCTTTTTGTGTGCATTTTGGGCCAAGTAGCCCTGATTGTGCTTTATATACTGTATTTTTCTAGGGACTTATTCAACATTATTCACTTCACCATCAACAAATAATTGTTTCTGCATAATTGCTCAGGTGTTTTCGAATTCTGCTGTAAATTTGTTTTTTGTTGACAGCACTCTGTTGCAATTGTTACGTCCGTTGGTTTGGAGATAATCAGCCAATCTTACTTCGTTCAATCAGCAAAAGCTTCATATCGTTATTTTGAAAAGTGCCACGCGAAACTTAATAATACCTTTCTACCTTCGGAATTTAATTTTTTTTACTGCGTTTATGACTTCATCGGCAACATTGAAACAACGCAAAGCAGCCAATTTGAAATTTAGCGCCCTGTAATAATCACCTTGTGCGAAATCAGTTATGATGAGACACGATGTAATCCTCAACCAATCAGAGTGTGCAAACCTCTATGATCACCGGAAGAATTACACCAAATAAATATATTGAAAACTCACAACATTTTGGACAAAACAGTGGTATCCTTTGGATCCTCAACATGGGAGCTACTCATCAGCTGACCATTTCACTCCCTCTAGATCGCTATCTATAGTGCAGCTTTTTACATATTCATTTATGTAGTTATTAAACCATTGTAATCAAATCTTAAGTTGCTTGTAACTTTCAAACACTGGGCTTCTTTTTAAACTGCAAAGTTATGATCTGAGACGGCATCTGTTGTAAAAATCGCCATAAATAAATTAAGTGATTGGACGGTTTTCACCCAAATGATGCGTTATTCATCTTTAGTAATGTCAACAACAACTATTCGCCTCTGAAATGAGACAGAAGGTAGTTTATGAACAAATCTTTACACGATCAAGTTGCCATGGTCCTGGTTATGGCTCGTGAAACTGTTAATAATTGGATTGCTACGGTCATATTTTCATATCACTGATACACCATTTCCCCAGAAAAATACATATGCTTAATCACATAATGGTTTTAATTTTGATGCCTTTTATTAATAATATAACAATCAGTTGGATTCTTTGATATCCTTCCCTTTTTTTCCTGGCAGCTCCCCAGGTATTTGAACTTTTAAAGATTGCTTTGTTGAAATTCTCGCCCCTAGGGCAAAAATTGCGTTCAAATGTCCCCACTAATTTTTTAAAAAAGTAGATCAGTAAACATGACTTTCTGCACATTGTCAAAGCTTTAACACCTAGACCTTCTGCACATTGTCAAAGCTTTAACACCTAGACCTTCTACACATTTTTTTATGAGCCATTTTTGCTTGTAGAAGTGAACTTTTACCTTAAACTATTTCACATTTAAATATATATTCATTATTAAGAAAACAGAGGGCAGTATTAAATAAGTATGAAGGTCATTAATCATTTAATGCACAGATCTTTACTTACAATGACACTCTTAATGCAGTCAAGACAATTAACAAACTAATACCTATTACCTTAACGCCTAATGCCCTATTACCTCAATGCTTATTATAAAAGTAGGATATACATTGAACTATTGCAAAAAGCCTACTGTGAGTGTCACTATTTCTTTCAAATGTTTACACCCAATTACAAAAACGCTGACCCTGGAAAAGGGTAAGGCAATGGCTTTATAGTTTAACATGCAAATGATAAACACAATTAGTTGTGCGTAGAATATATCAGCCATTCGCACTTTCTTAAAAGAAAAGAATTGTCATCATCAAAGATTTCCACGAGTGGTGAAAAAATAAAGCATTGATCATGTAACTCTGTGAACATTTCCCAATTTAAAAAGGTTGTAAGCAGCGTGCTCTCTAACAGCATTACCAGTTTCGAGACCATGGTACTGGGTGTGAAGGTGAGCAGCACACCCTTCATCATCCATGTCAAAGTCCTCTGGCTCTGGTTCCCTTAATTTGACAGCGAGGTTGAGTAAAATGCAGCAGGCTACAATCAAGGTGCTTACCCTGTCAGGAGCCATCCTCACTTCTTAGTGTGGCACATGGAATCTCTTCTTCAACATTCCAAAAGTTCGCCCTATGGACATCGTGTGAACTTGTATGCTATGTTGAATGCTCCTCCTGAGGTGTTTTGGGGTTGAGGTATAGGGTCACGAGGAATGGAGAGCATGCATAGCCACCATTCCCGTGTAGCACACCACCAGTCCCTTCAAGGTTACCTCCTACGGCTGACGTCCGGCAAATGTGGCTATCATGAGTTGAACCAGGCCATCTAGCCACAATATCTGCCAACATTCCTGCAAAATTCAATTGTATTCAATACACTAAAACTGGTTTTAACATTTTTTTTTTACGTTGTGTACACAAAATTTTGATACAGCTTAGGTGTATAGTATTTCTGCACGAGTCTTCCCTCCCGTAAAATTTCCATACTTTGAGCATACAATAGGCCCAAAATTTAGAATTTAAAATTCCTACGAATTTCGTGCCTACATTAAGGAGAAAATAACTCCTGGTATACACATGAGATAGTATGATAGTATAAAGCTTTGGGGTAAACGGACATGTTGCCCTTTGCTTAATCAATAATCAGAGCTAAACATATTTGTTTACCTCGATGGCAGCAGATTGCATGGACATTTTGATGGATTGAAATCCTTTCCGGTTCATGAAGTCCGGCTCATTTTCGCGAGGGGCAGCTATTCTAACGTGGTTAACGTCGATGAACTGAATGGCATAAGGGAAACCGCCAAATCGAAAAAATCCCTCCTTAATGTCGTCTCGTTCCGCACGAGTAGACGGAAATCTTTCGAAATCGCCTAACTTTGTAGTCAAGGCTTGTGTCACACGACCAACTACTCGCCTGGCAGTTGACTCATCAAATCCTAGAAAATTATCTGTAATCACCTGTAGAAACGAACCCGAAGCCAGTAATCTCAAGGTAATGAAAAGGACTTGTATTATCGTTGAGACTGCATGCTTCCTATTGTTTGTGGTGTTATTTCGTCCGCAACAAGGTAAACGATGTATTGTACTGCTTCTCATCCAAAACGATACCTGAATCTAAATTCAGAGTCAGCAAAAGACTCTAAGGGATCCAGCTGGCAGCGAAACATTCTTCTCTGCATACGACGTTGATTGTCGGGTAAGTTGCACCAAAGGAGATGTAGCTGTCGAGCGAGTTATCCAGTCATTTCGTTTCTTGGTTGGAACTCATTTCGTTCCATATATGGAATATATTTTCTTAATGTGTAAATGTGATCTCTGAGAGCAGAGTAACGATCGGAACATAGACGAAAGTATTTTCAAAACTATTTACATAACAGTGAGAGCGTCGTATTTTAATTTCAGTGCGCATTGCGGAACGATGTGAGAATTTACTATAATCACAAAAGCGAGGGCTTAGGTTTGTCGATTTTTGAGCACAACACAGAACAAAGGATATTCAATAAAGAACTACGTAGGATGCATGTTTGTTATTGCGCTCGATTTAAAGTGGTTTTAGCCGTCGTTTTCAGCGCTACTTCGCTAGTTCCAAAGCTGTGTTCGAGTTCGCTACTGACATGCCGAATTTGCTGGCACAAGGGAAACTACTAAATCGAAACAAACCTTCTTAATGTCGTCTTGCTCCGCACGAGTGGACGGAAATCTTTTGAAATCGCCTAACTTTGCGGTCAAGGCTTGTGTCACACGACAAACCACTCGGCTGACATTTGACTCATCAAATCCTGGAAAAGTATCTCGGATCACTTTTTCCGCTCTCACTTTTATGTAAATAGTTTTGAAAATACTTTCGTTTATGTGTTAACCGTCAGGCGAGTAGTTGGTCGTGTGACACAAGCCTTGCAAAGTGAGGCGATTCGAAAGATTTCCGTCCACTCGTGTGGAACGAGACGACATTAAGGAAGGTTTGTTTCGATTTGGTGGTTTCCCTTATGCCATTGGGTTCATCAACGGTACCCACGTTAGAATAACTGCCCCTCACGAAAATGAGCCGGACTTCATGAACTGGAAAGAATTTCACTCCATCAAAATGTCCAGGCAATCTGCTGCTATCGTGGTAAGAAAATATGTCTAGCTCTGATTATTGATTAAGCAAAGGGCAACATGTCTGTTTAACCGTTTAGTGAGCTGCGTTGGTTCAATGGCTGGAACAAAGCATTACAGAGCATTCTCTCGCTAAGTAGCATTGTTTAACAACGTGTGATTTTTCGTCGCTCAAAAATACAGGCCAAGGAATGTCTTGAAGTTTACCATATCAAGAAAGGCATAAATTGCATAGAGTTAGGGTAGTTAATTGTTGTTAGTTACGAACCGTAGTTCATTGTTAGCGGCAATCCCGTTCCGAGTACACTACTTTGACAAAATGAATGACGTGATCTCGTGATTACTACTTCAAATTTTGGGCCTATGTGTATGCTCTCATTATGGAAATTTTACGGGAGGGAAGACTCGTGCAGAAATACTATACACCTAAGCTGTATCAAAATTTTGTGTACGCAACGTAAAACAAAAATGTTAAAACCAGTTTTAGTGTATTGAATACAATTGAATTTTGCAGGAATGTTGGCAGATATTGTGGCTAGATGGCCTGGTTCAACTCATGATAGCCACATTTGCCAGACGGATTCCAAATATAGAGTGATTGAAATCGTCACCTAATGAGTAGCTCCCATTGTTATGAAGTAGCTCCCATTCATTGTTATGAATTACACTGCTTACCAATGTCTCTTCATTGAAAGGAACAGTTGAAACATAGTGTGTTTCATTAATATGTCCAATATTTCTAACGGTAGTATCAGTTTCTGAGCTAACCCGACTGATATTTGTAACCGATGCAAACCCTGGAATAGATTCATTAATGTGGATTGTCAAGTTGAATGCATCTGCAACTACTTGTACAAAAAGCCCGTCATCCTATGTAACATAGCGTGACATGTTAGTTAAATACCTTGACCATGATTGGTCTGTACTACTCTCGATGAATCTTACTGTGAGTACACTATTATTTGGATGGGACCGAACAGATCCCAAACAGCCACTATCATTGACATCCAGGTTGGATCGAAAAATATTGATGCATTTTTGATACTGCACGTAGCCTGCTTACGCTGCCTCTTCTGTTGAGCCTGCGTTCTGGTCATCAACACAGGTAGGCAAAATAAAAGGGAGTCGTAAAGTACCTGACGATGGGTTGTCGATGCTTTATAACTTGCGAATTCATTTTCTTCACCTTAGATTTGGCCTTCGTTACGCTCTGAGCCGGCAAGAAGCAAGAGAGTTATAAGCGCGTATCGAGAGCTTGATGTTAATCACAAACAAAACTTGTTTTCAAAATTGCTCTCGGCTTGGCCTCCAGCAAGTGTTACGCCTTTTTTCCCCGTTCCTCACATCACAAAGCCATAACTCCATATCAAACTATGAGCCTCGTATCATAATTCTCCCTCAAGGAAGTGTCGAAGCTGTTACAAGGTTATTAACAATTTTTGGCCAAGATTAATTGTTTTGATTGCAAGCCTTCTTAAAAACGATTGCGGTCGAAATCAAGAAATCACAATTACTAATGATGAAAAAGCGGAAGTCAACCACATGTGAGTGAGTTTATTAACTATAAACAGCAAAGGTGACTTCGTTGACTTGGTCTCTTGTCTGAATGACAATTGGGTAATTGGCATAAAAGATACTATCGAAGCGAAACATGCTGTCAATTTACAATATGCAAATATTAATTTCATTCGAAAAAGTATTCATGCAAATCTAAACTCGAAATTAATTTTAAAAAAGAGATTACTTTTGGCATTTCCGTGACCAAGGTAGTATTCAAAGTGTTATTTCAAATCTTTTTAACATGATGCTTTGTACGGTAAACTGATTTACTATTCATAAAGAGGGTGAGTTTCTTTGACAGATAGAGCATTGACTTTGCTTTGTTCTGTTGTAAAGCACGCCTAGAGCATGAGAGATTTGTTAGGAGAAACTGAAGACGTAGTCGACTGTTTAGATTGACGTTACCATGTTCCCACCAATAGCGTAGCTCCATTTTCTGCACATAAACACACACAGACAACCCACAACTCCTCTCTTCGCTAGAAACGAAAGAAACGGTAAGACGTGCTCTTCTTGTTGTAGGTCTTTGAATCATAGGTATTAATTAGTAGATATAAGAGCACAAAGTATGTGCTGCAAAATTATTATGATGTACTCAATGCAATCATGGCCTTCCTATAAACATTTCATATTTAATGTCTATATATTCTTGTCTTCGAAAAAAGGCGAAGTAAATCAACCGCGGTAAATCTGGCATGTTCGATTTTGAACAAGGAGACTTTTCATGAGAAAAACTTGATACGCGGCTTTTCGAACTTCTTAAATGTAAGGAAAAATTGCAGGCTGTCGTGTGTTTCACGAGAGATTAGGGAGGTTAAAGTGCCTGGGAGACGGTTTGTAAGCGTTTTTGTCATTCCTTTTGGTGTTCTCGGAATCGGTCGCCTTGTTTCGTATTGATTTGGTGAATATACATTCATAAGATAGTAAGTAAAATATTCGAAGTCCACAGATTGATAGAAACAAAAAAAAATTACAAGCAAGGTTCAACAGCCCATATCGACCAGCTAGTTGGCGGTTGATGATGTAAATTAAAAGTTTCTAGAGTTGACGTTTGTTTCGAGTGTTGGCCGTTCGTGAAAGCGAAGGGGTTACCTAACATTGCATGCATTTTAACACACTTAATGGCTAACATCACAAATTTCAAATTACTTAATAGTAGTATACGAGTTGGCGTTACGAAACCAGTTTCGAAAAGACTGATCTCACACCGAACCGACTCTATACTACTCACCATATGATGATGAATATTCCATGATTCAAAATATTTCATTTACCAAATAGAACCAGATCACCTGATTGTTAAAGAGGAAGTTCAAATTACGATTCTCTCGTTTGATCACCACAACTGTGTTTCTGTATCATAGATATGATTTTGTCCTCTCTATTGAATAGGTGCCGATGTTTTTGAGAAATTGAATAATATTACATATCTTCACCTCATTATGAATACTGATATTTAACAAATTATGAAAACATTGATTCAAATTTTGTAATGTCCATGGGCATACCTTGTTATACCATTATCGTGTAACGTTTGCCATCAAAACAGCTCAAAGATACTTTGTTTATCTCATAACTTCCAAGTTGGTGGTTTTGACTTCGGATTCCTCAGATTTAGAAACCTTGTTAATCTGCTAAATCTACTTCTTTCGGAAGTTTCTAGATCCTTGGACTTCATGTATATAAGAACGATAGTTTCATCGACAAAAAAAAAAAGAGAGAGAATTGTGAAGAAGCTTAGTGCTGTAAAGTCGAGAAGTTAACTACGTGGAAATAAATCAGTTTGTTACTGTTACCGACGAACCAGAGTTTTGTCTAGGAACAACCCTGCTCTACATTGACACTCGTAACAGATACAACTGTTTGTTGTGAAATAATGTGTTCTTATAGTTTTCATATTTGATGCTCTTTTTTATATAACATTCTTTTTTATTCCTTCCGCTGTTTTACTGCCTTTGTAACTGTATTTCATGTATGAGTATATTTTAGATCTTAAACCAACAAATTATTACTTGGAATACCGCCAGCTTAATCCTTGAGTTTTCCAATAAATTATTTGTTTCTTTTGTCAAAATATGGAGTGTTCTCTGGATAGCCGCTGTTGTCAAATTTATCTGTATTATTCCAAAAGTCTTTATACACATCTACAGTTTCAATTTCATAAGTTAGACTGTCTGTGTCTGTTAAAAGTAGTTTTTCTTTGTTGCCACTTTTGTTTGATTCAATTATAACGAAAATCATCCATAATGTCTTACTTAGATGAAGAATGCACGTTCCCACATATGCTGGCCGATTGAGGGTTAGTGTTTCTTTGATCTTGTACTCTGCAACTAGATTTTCATTGAATATTTTATCACTCACATAAGTTGGTTTTAAGCCATATTTGATTATTTCTCTTTACTTTTTAAAAGTCTGCCATTGAATCTTTTCCTAAGGTTTTCCTTTGTTTTAGAAGAAATCTAATTTTTTATTTTTGAATTCTTGTGATGTATATTTAAATGATTCACTTGGTAGATTATCTACTAATTTCTCAAATCTAGAACTCATAAATTGGAAGCTGTCAATGAAAACTATATGTTTCCCAGGCATGAAAGCCATTTAGTTTTCCATTTTACTGGGTATGACTTTAATATCCTGATTTAGTTTAGCAGTTTCTTGCATAATGAAATGAATGTCATAACCTCTCAAATGTAAAATAACAAGAATCTTATCGGTCAGCTTAAAAGTTAAATAAAAATGTGGGTGAGCTGATCCACCATATTTACCAGTTACATGACAATGGTCTCTTACAATAGTATCTTTATTACGAATATGGCATTCACCAGCTTCATGAAAATTTCCTTTATTATCATCAGTCATTATTAATAGTTTATTGTGATTTTTCTTTATTCTTTGTTGATACCATTTTGACATATTTTCCATGACTTTAGAAACAGCATTTTCCCCTCTACATTTCTGAACTGGTTTCCTGTATTCATCATCATAACAACATAAGACCTTAGGCCCATATCCACAATCTGCATTATTTAACAATTGGTTCATACGTCAGCGTGCGTTCATGGAGATATGAAGCACGCGGGAAGTTTGGAGAGCACGAAAGATGTGTAAGAGTTGCTCGAAGTGTAGCCGAGAGCAACTCTAGCCTCTTGAGTGACTTCCCAAGTGCTTCATATCTCGATAAACGCACAGCTGACGTATGAACCAATTGTTTAATAACATTTTCAATCCGATGGTTTTAATGTTGCAAAAGGGTTAATATTCCTTCTGCTACGCTTCAGCGCGTTGATAATTTGGTTTCAGGGAAACATTTCGCTACGTTGTAAACGATCTTGTCTTAGATTGGTCAAAAAACTGACAGGTGAATTCATGCATGTAAATTATCTTTCTTTTCTGATTGAATACAAAATTATCTTATCCAATAGAAAAACGAAGATGCTGTTTCTCTAGGGATTTGTTTGCTGACGTCATGAGCGTGCACAATAGAAATATGAAGCACGCTCACGCAATTGAATTTGATTTACTAACTATGTTATAATATTCATTGACAATCATACAGTTTTATGACTTTTCTGCTTATCTTCACTGCCGAAACACTGCAGACAATATGTACTAAACGCTTTCCATGTTCATCGTTACTTTGGTTCAACATAAATTTATTGAAGTCTTTTATTAGAAAGTAATTTTGATTTTCGTTTTCTGTTATCAATAACAGATTCATCTGATCATCGAATTTTTCTTAAGATATGTAAATAGGAAATGATTTCTTTTCTTCGTAATTGAATACATTAAAATTAATGTTATTTTGTTTCTCGATTTTATTGAAATGTTTCACAGATACCCGAGTAATGTGATGGCTAAGTAATTCAATTTTTCAACATGTTGTTTTATCAGTTTTTCGATTCACTGACGATATTTTTCTTGAGGGTTTAAATGTCGACTATGACATCATCTGAAACATTGATCATCATTGTTTTTCATGCTGACTAATCCTTTTGATGAGTTTCTTAGCTCACATGGTAGTCTGATATAAGATGCTCCTTTTAACGTTTTATATTTCACTATGTTCTCATAATTATGAACAATCAATTCGATAGTCTAACCTATCCTTATGATTTCCAATTTCCAGAATTATTCAATAACAACATAACAACATAAGACCTCACTCCCATATCCACAATCTGTATGCTTTTGGTATTCTTCTGTAAATGATTTGTCATTGTTTGAGTTTCATCCACTTTTCCTGTTATTACTTTAAAATCAGCATAGATGACAAATGCCACTGGTAATTGTTAATGGAGATTATTAAATTTCAATATATTATTTCCCATTGTAGGCATTTTGAATGATTATTTAACAACTGGTTCATACGTCAGGGTGCGTTCATCGAGATACGAAGCACGCGGGAAGTTTGAAGAGCACTCAAGAAGCTAGAGTTGCTCGAGGCGTAATCGAGAGCAACTCTTACGCATCTTTCGTGCTCTCCAAACTTCCTAAATGCTTCATATCTCGATGAACGCACAGCTGACGTATGAACCAATTGTTTAATAACATTTTCAACCCGATGGTTTAAATGTTGTAAAAGGGTTAATATTCCCTCTGCTACGCTTCAGCGTGTTGATAATTTGGTTTAAGGAAAACATTTCGCTACGTTGTAAACGATCCTGTCTTAGATTGTTCAAAAAACTGCTAGGTGAATTTATACGTGTAAATTAACTTTATTTTCTGATTGAATACAAAATTCTCTTATCCAAAAGAAAGACAAAGATTCTGTTTCTCGAGGGATTTGTTTGCCGACGTCATGAGCGTGCACAATAGGAATATGAGGCACGCTCACGCAATTGAATTTGATTAGACAAATTTACTAGCTATGTTATAATTTTCATTGACAATTATACAGTTTTCTTTATAATTTTTCAACTTATCTTCACTGCCGAAACGCTGCAGACAATATGCACGAAACGCTTTCCATGTTCATATTTAGTTTGGTTGAACATAGATTTATTGAAGTCTTTTATTAGAACGTAATTTTTATTTTTTTATTTTCGCGAAGATAATCCTAAATGTTTCGATGAATTTGAAACCATTTATTTCCAATAGTAATGTTATAAATTGTTTTTCGATAAATTTAATTGCATTTTGCAATTTTTTCTATCGTTATTGTTACTTCAAATAATTCAGTGAATCCTTTCAGAACTTTATTAGTAAGAGTTATTTTTGTTCTAAATATTAGAGTTGGTTTTCCTAAAACTATCTCTTTAGTTCTTATTGCTGGTGTTGGTTTGTAATCATCCCTAAATTCAAATGGTGGGCGGAAGATATTGTCTTTATAATATTCCTTACGAGGTTTTCATCATTAGGATTTCATCATTAGTTTCTGAATTCTCGCAGTAGGAACTGGTTTGTGATCATCAGTAATTGCCGTTTTGGTTTCTGCTTCAAAAGCATCGTGATACAAATGTACATTGGGATTTTGATCATTTACTAAGATCTAATTCGTTCATTCTACTGAGTAATGAGCTAATAAGTAATTTTTATAATTATTATATGTATCACAAAATCATTCTTTATTTAACATATATTTACTTTTGCTCTTAGTTATTCCATTTTTTTTCTATCTTTATCAGTGAAATATTATATCTCTCCACCTCTTTTTCTCTATTCTTGTTTTTCCATACTATATTGCACAGCAGAAAATTCTTTATATGATGGCAAGGCTCTTGGAAGAAACGAACTCCCTTCTTTCGGTTCAAAGCCGAGCGAAATAACTAATATTCTAAGGAAACTCTTTTATTTAGTCAAAACCAAGGTTCCATCATAGGCATTTTAAGTGATAAAAGTATCTTAATGCTTCTTAATTCTCAATGGTTTCAAATTAACAAGTTTTCTCTACAAACAAATGTCTTTCATTTTCATTTCGACATTAAAAGGATGATTGTACAGTTTTTCGGATTTCGTATGTTGTGCTCGGCCTACTCATTAATAATCAGGACTGCCACAAAATTCACAACACCATTCACTTCTATAATATTCTGTTATTGATTCAGATTTTGATCCATTTTGTTTTTATTTCTGATGATCATCGATGGCTTTTTTCCACAATTCTTGGCTTTTTTCATTTAGATCCTGGAATTTTTTATGAAATTTAGATTTAAGATGTTGATACTTGCACTTAATCCTACAACTATGAAGTGGACATATAGGACAATACCTTTGTCTAAATATATAATTTTAGAATACATGATACATGCTTTTTTCCTTTCGTGTTTGTTCAAATGTTTTGGAATCTTTTTTGTTCCCATTTCTACAACATTTAGTGTCCTGTTTGATAGAAAGTATGCATCTTTCATTGATTTCAAATGTGTGTTTTTATCACACAACGTCACAGTAGCATAAGGACAAATATTACACGATCAGTGTTTTCCTTCTGATGTTTGATTATTTTCACTCATGTACATTAGATAATTCTTACTATATAATGCATATAAATATGTTTATGAAAACACTTTTTTGTGTTGGGTGAGATTCGTTTATCTTAAACTTATTAGTGCAGTACCTACATTTTATCCTAATTCGAGACATATATTCATATAATTTTCGCGAGATAAGATCGTAATTATTTGAAATTATGAATTCATAACCATTTACCAAATACTGCTCTTTTATTTTTAATTGTGATTCGCTT
Source organism: Pocillopora damicornis (assembly GCF_964200805.1). Lineage (NCBI taxonomy): Eukaryota > Metazoa > Cnidaria > Anthozoa > Scleractinia > Pocilloporidae > Pocillopora > Pocillopora damicornis. The sequence continues at coordinate 15,663,485 of NC_142675.1, forward strand.
CTTTTGTAATTTGTTTCTAATTCAAAACACAATAAATTGTAAAATTTGTGGCCATTCATAATGATGAAATCTGGTTGAATTTTCACATATCCCTTTCTATATGAACCTATTCTCTTTTTCTGGTATCTTGGTTTTGTCTCTGGATAAAATAAGCTAATATATCTCACAACGTTATCGTTATTTGTGCTAAAAATGGACAACGACCGTCACCATCTTGCATAATGCTTAGCAGCCTGGCTCCCTAGCTATGAGCTAGGAAACGTTTGCTATTTTTTTCATCGCTAGACGATCTGCTTAGATAGTTGATAGCACCACAAAAAGATATCCTCGACTCATAAAATGATTTTTTAAAAAAAAATCAAAGCAGCAGCCTTTTGTGAAGCTCGTATAATGGTTATGAATTTAAGGCCAGGTTACTACGATGATTTTACGATGGCGCCGTTCAAAGTCAAATCTCCGAATAGTTTGTTTGCCCTTTAGCAACTCAAAACGCAGTTGGTTACAATAATTCAATGTACGATTTTCATTGGTGAAGATATATATCTCTTTCTGACCTCTATTTCTGTTCGTTAAGGTTTGAGTTTTTTCCTCTCGGATGGCCCACAACGAGGTTCCCTAAATTATTTAAAAAACGAATCGAGAAAACGAGGTTATCAAATGTCTGGGTTCAAACAGAGAGCCAGGTTACTACGATGTTTTTTCAATGGCGCCGTTCAAAGTGAAATCTCCGAAAAGTTTGTTTGCCTTTTGGCATCTCAAAAGGCGGATGGTTACAATAATTCAATGTACGATTTTCATTGGTGAAGACATGTACCTCTTACTGATCTCTATTTCTTTCTCTTTCATGGCCCAGAACGAGGTTCCCTAAATTGTTAAAAATACGGATCTAAAAAACGAGCTTATCAAATATATGGGTTCAAGCAGGAGCGATGGTTTCGGTTCGAAAAACTGAAATTGTGTGATCGTAGCGTAGTCTCTGACTTGTAAACAGCGCGTATGCTTTGTTATCGTAGACAGTGGTAAAGTTTTTTTAGGAGAGGCCTTTGACGTAGGGCAGGACAGTGGTGGATCTGAACTCGGTGTGGTGTTCACTGCTGGCGGTCGGTGTCTTGTTTTTTGTTACTCTACCTACAAAATGCCTTGGAACATAGGTAGTCAACGATTACATATGTCTACTTGGGGTAAATTTGGAATGTTCCTTTTCTTTTTAGGGGAGTCTGCTGGTATGCCTTTCTATCGCAAATTTTAAAATTTCACTCTCACAAGATCGAGTAATGTCCAGGATTGCACGCAGAGGAGGCCACGCTAGCCTAAGAGGCATCACATATTGTCCTCACCTATAAAAATTCATCATAACACACATAATTCTCTCATAGATGAAGCAACGTAAAATTGAGAAATAAATCCGTCACATATGAATTACTTTTGTAACAATCCTGGACATACGTGACAAGATTAGGGGATGGGCAATTCTGTCATATGTTGTTAAGAAATAAAATTAGTGTACTATAATCTTGGACATTTCAGCAAGGATAAAGGTGTTATCTTGCAATTATTACAAGTGATCATTTCATCATCTAAAGCTTCTGTTGGAAGACTTTTGTTGCATACCATACAACAGGCTGTTTTATTAATATCAACACCAATGTATTGGCCTGTAAGGATGTTTTCTTTCAGTTCTGGGTTATCGATATTATTGTTGTCAATGTCATCAACTTCATGAATTACACTGAATTGATTTCTTCGTATTCATAAATTTAATATCATCAAAGGTGCTTACTGTAAGATGTTTCAAGAGGTAGCTTTTGCTTGTTGTTTACTTTGTTGATTGTGTTTTCCCAAAGGACAAGTTTCATGGACTGTGTTTCATCGGCTGTTATGCTGTCAACTTTGTATTTGATCTTGACATTTTATATATTGACCTGCTTCTTTTCACTTTTTGTGACTATTTTTACTTTTAAGCCTACTGTTTGGCAAACATTTTTATTCAAGGCATCCACAACAGAAAGAAGGTTGCTGACACATCAATCATCATAGGGAAATTCCAGTGTAGCAGGTGTCATTTTTTCAGACTTGACTGTGGTGTATTCTTCATTATCTGAAGTAGTTTTTTTGTGGTATTTCCTTTGGTTTCCGTAATCTTTATTGGTGATCTTTTCTAATATGCTTGCTGCCGGTTACTTCGCTTTTGCGGAGAGCAACGCACCAAACGCACTGCATCATTTGGATTGCTTTGGAGGTGACAATCATAACAATTGGTCGTTGAAGTTTTGGCTGTCTTTACAGGGCTCAGATTATAAATATTACCTTCAAGAACTGAAATTGTTAGAGAAAATCAAAGCATTATCAAAAGGTTATCAGTTGCCTATATCTCTAACATTCAGTTGTAATACATACATACATACATACATATACTTTATTTAAGCTCGAAATTCAAAGTAGCTGTAGAGCTAATATCTTCGAGAAAAAAAAAGCTAAAATGAAATAAAAATATGCTATATTACAATTTCAATATAATTTATAAACTATATACAACTAAAAGCTAAGAGAGAAAGCTAAGAGGGAAACATAACTTGTAGACCTACTGTGGAAAAGCTTCATATCTGAGGATCTCCTGCTTGAATTGTAGAAAATTGCACATTTTATTGCAAAAATCAATTAATTTGAAAAGGAAAAAGGAAAAGCGAAAGGAAACAAATTTATTAGGAAGGGAACAAATTTATTAAAAGGAAACATTTGTCATCTACCATGAGTTTTTCTTACCTGTCAAAGTAGAATCTTCTTTATTATTACTTGCTGCATTTTGAGCCTTGTTTTTACTAAAAATTGAAGATTAAATAATTTACATTAAGTAATGAGGATATTAATTTTAATATAGATGTCGGGCAGTCATCAGCCTAATTACCGTTACTTCAGCTCCATTAGAATTGCAAGAGTATGGATAACTAAGATAATAATCAATACGACTGTAAACTGTCATACTTCCAAATGGTCTGACATTATTAACTGATGGTGTAGCATCATTTCTAGATAAACTATAACCATTAATGCTATACATACTATTATTGTCTGAATGACTGAACCTTGTCTCTAAGAGAATGTTAACATCAGTATTAGAATACAAGTCTCTACGTACATCTTCAGTATGCCTATGTAAAGATCTTGTGTTAAAGTGACAGAGTTTTAATGGTATTTGATCAACATTGTAAACAGGACTTATACTCAAATCTAATTTGCACTATTTCTTAAACGTTCCATTTCTTTCTTTGCATCAGAGTTAACAGCGACTTTGTGTTCACAAAGATCTGTTATGTGTAAGCCTTCTCTAAGCAGCAGGTCCTTATGGGAACTGTTTTCTAAGAACTTGTATTCTTCTGTTTCTGCCAATAGCAAACTCTTTAGTAACAGGTTTGATGGGTGTCCACGTAGGTTCAATACCTTAAACATGTAACTGTCTATTGTCAAGTCTGGTTTTTGGTTCCAACATCGGCGTGGTCAAGTTGTACCCTTACTATACCAGATGCTCTCTGTCTGATGTACTCGTACCATATTAATTACATTACCAGCACTATTTGTCATACTATCATCTATCTGTTCATGTGTTGTGAGATTTCAGGTTTCTCTGCGACTGCAACATTTAATATGGAATGCAGCTGTTTAGTTTTCCTCGGATCATTAGGTATTTGTTTCATGATTTTATTGCTCGGTTCTTGTGACTCAGCTCCTATGACACTGAAATTTGTTTTGATACTGTACTTAGCACCTGATATGGCACAGTGTGCTCTATCATTGAACTCAATGACTGTTGCATTCTGTATAAACAAGTGACGAACATCTTAGGGGTAGTGACAACTGTTGGTTCTATTATTCTTTCCTTGAATTTCATAATATCTTCTGTAGTATGTTTTCCCTCTCCTAACCTATTCAACACCTCAGCAAAGTCTTTGCTTTCTCTTTGTCTCATTATTTCATGTAGTTTAAACATACTGAAATGTTCTTGCCACAAATTGGGAGCAAGAATACCATAGCCAGAGTTGTCCATATCTTTAAATACAAAACCATCCGTAATTGGTTGGTGTTGAAATAGATCACCAATAGCAATAATACTAACTCTCCTAAAAGGTAGTGAGCTACCTTTAATGTCCTTTAGTCTATTGTTGATTTCAACATTAAAAATTTCGTCGCCAACTATGGATATTTCATCTGTGAATATCAGTTTACCTCGAATAAGCTGACTTCTCAATGTGTTCAGTCTACTTGAATCAGGACGTTTGTAGTTTCTCAATGACTGACATGCACGCATTGCAAGTGCACTATGTATTGTATTACTTTTAATATTATATGCTGCTTTACTAGTAGGTGCTAAGATTAAGACCTTAATGTCACAAACGTTGGCACCAGCTCTAGCATTATACTACTTTAAGGCTGCTTGAGAGAGTGCTTTTGTGAGGTGTGCTTTACCCACACCAGCCCCTCCACTCTAAAAACAGCAGAATGGCTAATCAGATGTTTTGATTTATCATCATCATCATCATCATCATCATCCGTAAATGGTTATAACAGAAGATTATCAGTATCTATTATATATTTCTTCACAGTCATCCTACATATCTATAATATCATTAATTGGCTTTAAAAGCTCCACTCCCTCTTCAGGAGGCGAAGTATTTATAAATATAACTTGTCAAAGATGCTTTTTTCATAGGAAGTTTTTAAACAATATAGACAGATTCTTGAGCTCTTATTTTAACATTATTCAAAAAACTTTACTGCCAATGTCTCTGACTTGCTGTTTTAAACTGGAATTCTCTTCCTTTGCTTCCGTACAAGCCTGTTGTAAAAGTTCGCTCATTCCTTTTTGGGCCTTTGATATATAATTTACCATGTACACAGCACATGCATAAACATCTAAGACAAACTGAATGTGCATATTTGCTCTCCATGCACTAAGACAAGCAGGATTGTAATTGTATATCCTCAATTCATGTGGATTTCTTTTCAAAAACGCAGTAAGTGCATTAAATGATGATCCCATAGCTAGCGAGTAGTTTTCTTCTGCGAGACTGAGCTCAAACAGTTACTGATCAAATAATATATCTTCGCCTTCCTTCATATCATTTAGATGCTTTTGGATTTATTTCCTTGCATCTTTGTGTCTTTTTATTTTACTTCAAGGAATATCAGTATTTAGAGGATACAAAATTTCTGTCTGTTTCAGGGGAGGCTGCGGATAATTGAATCCACCATAACTTTTTGTATTCTTCCGACAACTATGAGAATATCTCTGTACTTGTCTGTTTACTTGTTTAAGTGGTTCATGGTTGTCCGTTGGTTTTTGACAACTAATTATATTATCCATATATGATGTCACATTTTGCATTTGCATTCCCAGTTTAAACTCTCTAGTTCGTTATCAGTATATTTTTGCTAATCAACAATTTGACCAAGTATTCTAAGAAGGTGTATCCATTGTGTCTCTGCTGATGAGAACTACAAAACGAGGAAGCTGGACCTAACTGTCTTCATTGCAAAAAGGTATCTTTAAGCTTTCCCAAAATATGGAAGTGAACCTCTTAAAGCTCTCAAAAATATAAATCCTTCATCATGAAAGATTAAGCTATCAAATGTTCCTTGTTGCTTTAAGTTTCCTGCATTCCAGATCCTGCTATTTCCATTACATTTTCTGAGTGCAATTTGTGACTGGCCTAAAAGGATTTTCATTTGTAACGTTTTTGTTTTGCAGAATATGTTCTCAACACACATGGCTGCTCTTCTATTTGACCTTCTAAGTTCCGATTTACAGATTTCACTGTAGTGGAGTTCAACCATATGTTCCTCATTTTCTGGTCTTCTCTGGCCAAGAAACATTCCAGAATATGCTAATTCTTCAGAATATATATATCTGAATACACTCAATGGCCTATTACCCTAAGGTGGTGCAACATTGAGAATATTTTGACGTTCAGTGACTTCTCAAAAGTCGGTTGCTGTTAGCAGAGTATCAGTAACACCTGCCGAACTGCTACTTCATCTTCACTCCATTCATCTTCACCATCTAGTTCTAGTGAATCGCCATTAATATTGTTGCTATTTATACCAGCTGTTACTGATTGTTGATCACATGTATTGTCATGTTCATGTTGTAAAATTTCTTCATTATAATTAATAATCCAATCTTATTCAATACAATATCTTCATCTTTTTAAAGACTATTACTACTAATGAGCCACAATGCCGCTTCAACAACCTTATGAGGTCTTACATTAAATGACGTTACAGAACTCTTGTACCGCGAATTTCTATTTAAATTCACTTTTATTGTACCAGTCTCACCAGGTAACCGTGGTAACAAACTGACTGTATTAGTAACATCTGTAGGCACATTTACAATATTACCATAGATTTTGAGTTGCTTTGCTCCAAGGGCTTGCATTAATTTTTTAAAAGCAATTATTAGTGCTAGCAATCTACATTCCAATTCATTGAGATAAAAAGGATGCTGATTTTTGTGGGAATACCAAACCACTGACAACAGCACATGGCGGAATTCTGTTTTTAACCAAGTTATTATGGCATGTTTTACAAACCCATTCAATGGCATCAACACTTATCATATAACCGAGATACTTGTCAATATCCGGGTCAGACTGCATTAGTTTATCAATACAAACTGCACTATGATAATACTATGACTGATCACAACAGGTACAAATGTACAGTGGACCTTGAAATGCTACTTCATGAAATCCAAGATTGAATATTATTTTTGCGCTTTGCTGTATAACTTTTCATGTAGGCATTATTTTTGGCCTTTTCTTATTCAGATATTTTGGATGCTTTGTGATTCTCCTTGTATATTCTATGCTTTTCTTTCTCCTCCGCTGCTTTAGCTTTTCTATATTGCCTATTATAATGGGCTTTTTTCTCTTTTCCTGTTTGCTGTTGCTTGTTGTATCCTTTTGTGTCTTTTGTTTCTTTCTAAAATTCTTTCATAAAAGCATTACGCAACCTTTTTCGTTCATTTTCACTTGATTATTAAGCATTGTTATGAAATGTTTCACTGTGTGTTTGATTTGAACTTGTTTGAGACAGAGTTGATAAAGTTGAGACATAATGCATTTCACCTATGTGTCCTAGATACACAGACATTGGATGGTTTATCATATTTGATGGTTCAACTGAGGTCATCTCTGAAAACTTTTTAATTGGATTCTATGATGCGAGTCCTTAAATTCATTGCATCAGCCACTGCTTGCATATCAATATGATGAGCCCATGTTCCTTTCATAAACATATTGGATAACGTATTCCAACCATGACGTTTCTACATCACTTTCTACAGCATTAAACCGTTCAGGATTATCTCTTAAATATTGAATGCCTCTAAATTTAATTTCCAAAACAGCAGTCTCCTCCTCCACCAACATCTAGTGTCCTTAAACCATGTTAAAGCAGTCTATAGTTAAACAGGGCATTAGATCTGTCCCTGGTTATAATTCCAACTGAAGTGCTACGATTTGTCTCAGGACCTGGGTTTAATTTATTATCTCCAGACAGTAAAATACTTTTTTGCAATATCATATGCAGTAGTTGATACACAATTGAAATAATTACAATTGAAATAATTACTGTAAAAGTCAACTTGTCTCCTACTATATCTGATACTTCACTGTTATAATTTGTTGCAATGCTATGTAAAAGAGATGAAATAAGAACTGACTTTCTGGACATATTTTTGTGTTTCCTTCGTAATTTTCTGCATTTCAATGACTTAATAATTTTTCTTACTGATATTCTAGATGGCTCTCTATCTCTAATCCTTTATTTTACTTGTGAACGTAGCTGAAAATATCTACTTCTTTGTGTACACTTAAGAGTCATAATTTACTGTAATTACTTCATTTGCATATGCATTATCACTGCATGTATCAGCTTCAGGACCAGGCACAACTCTCAGGGATGTTATCATCAATTTTTATATCAATTGTCTCATTTCTGGGACTATCTGCCTCCCGAAGGAGGTCTCTTGTCCCATTACTGGGATTACTTGTCTCCCAAAGGAGGTCTTTTGTCCCATTACTGGGATTATTTGTCTCCCGAAGGAGGTCTTTCGTCTCATTGCTGGGATTATTTGTCTCCCAAAGGAGGTCTTTTGTCTCATTGCTAGGATTATTTGTCTCCCGAAGGAGGTCTTTCGTCTCATTGCTGCGATTATTTGTCTCCCAAAGGAGGTCTTTTGTTTCATTGCTAGGATTATTTGTCTCTCGAAGGTTGTTTGTTTGTCCCATTTCCCGGACTGTTGTTTCCTGAAAGAAGCTTTTTGTCCCATTGCTAGGATTATTTTTCTCCCGAAGGAAGCTTTTTTTGTTCCATTGCTGGGATTATTTGTCTTCCGAGGGAAGGTTTATTTGTCCCATTTCTGGGATTATTTTTTCCCGAAGGAGGTTTTTTTTGTTCCATTGCTGGGATTATTTGTCTTCCGAAGGAAGGTTTATTTGTCCCATTTCTGGGATTATTTTTTCCCGAAGGAGGTTTTTTTTGTTCCATTTCTGGGATTATTTTGCTCCCGAAGGATGGTTTCTTGTCCCATTGCTGGGATTATTTGTCTCTCGAAGGAGGGTTTTTTGTCCCTTTCCCCGAGGAGGTTTTTGTTTTATAACTAGGACTCTTTGTCTCCCAAAGGAGGTTTTTTTTGTCCCATTGCAGGGATTTTTTGTCTTCCGAAGGATGATTTTTTGCTCCACTGCTGGGATTGTTTGTCTCCAAAAGAAGATATTTTGCCCATTGCCTTTTATCTCCCGAAGGAGGTTGTTTTTCTAAAAGAACAATTATTTAAGTCTTTAAAACGTTCAAGAAACGTCAAGCATTGGACTTGGAGCCACTGAGTTGCGTATAAATCCATTCCACAACGGTTGCAAATCAAGCACTCTGGAATAGTGTCTACGGTTGCCACGGTACTGGTAGACACAAAAACGAAAGCAGTTAGTTATAATGCTGCAACGAAATCTCTTCGATGTTCAGTAACTCCAAAAGTGGTTTGTAAGTGAAAACTTGAATGGTGGCTTGATATGTAACTCTTTTATCAACTGTTTTAAGCGAAGTAGAAGCTAATTTTAGTTAAAAGTGATAATAGCACGAAATAAGAGTATTTCAAGGACCCTGTTTAATGTTGCAAAGTACTTAAACATTCTCCTTAAAAAAAAAGGAAAAGTTCAGTTGATAGAAATGTAAATGGAAAGCTAAAACAAAATAAAAGGTTTGACTGGTCAATGCTATAAGAACAAACCTTACTTTGTGGTATCATTAAAGAAAATACAATGCCAGAGTGATTATCATAGTTACAACATCCAGATTTTGATTGAAAAACACTCTGTTTTCCAGGAAGAATTTGGAAGTTTTTACAAGCTTGGGTAAGAGAAAGAAAGGTCTGATATTACAATACGAAAAGACAAGACAATCATCTAAAAAATTGGTAAATAAAAACAGGTACATAGAGAGATAGTTTTTAAAAGTCACATCCTAGCCCGTTGGCTAAATTACGTCATTACATACACTAATAAAAAATATAATCATGTATAAAAATATACCAGTGATATGTATATAGTAGCCTTGTAGACTAAAAAGTCACAAAATGTAATAAAAAAAGTCCACGAGCAAGAAAACTACACAGGGAGTTTTCAGTAATCACAAGTTAAAAATGCAAGGCAGCAGGCTAAACACTCTGGCTTTCATTACGTTCTTTGCAACACAAGCTGACAATAAATGCACACTCTTGGTTCAGATTGACCCTTGATAAATCAAAGCAACAGCCTTTTGTGGAGCTCGCGTAATGGTAACTAACGTAATGATAATGAATTTAACGCCAGGTTACTACGATGTTTTTTACGATGGCGCCATTCAAAGTCAAATCTCCGAAAAGTTTGTTTGCCCTTTGGCATCTCAAAACGCAATTAGTTACAATTGTTCAATGTACGATTTTCATTGGTGAAGATATATACCAACTACTGAACTCTATTTCTGTTCGTTCAGGACCGAGGTTTTCCTCGCGGATGGCCCACAACGAGGTTCCCTAAATTAATAAAAATACGAATCGAGAAAACGAGGTTATCAAATCTCTGGGTTCAAACAGAGAGCGATGGTTTCTGTTCGAAAAATTGAAATTCTAATTTAGAGGCATGAGCAGTCCAATGAGGCTCGTTAATTTCCCAATCGTAGTGCCAGTGCTAAATCACAGTTAAAAGAAAATGAAAATATGGATTAGGAAATACGTATACTTCCTTTGTAAATAAATGTGTGCGACTAATAATCCCTAAGCAATTACGTAACCCTCAAGATTCTGCCTAAAATCTTCGAATAAAGTCCTATTTCTGTAAATTAAAGGAAGTTCCTCTCGAATTGTATCGATGTAATCTCTCCAGTTTGTGTTTTCGTTCTTTGAAGACCTCGGGTATGGGCGATGTTTTGGATTTCCCGCAGTACATGCATTAATATCTAAGACAAACTGAATGTGAATATTTGCTCTCCATGCACTAAGAAAAGCAGGATTGTAATTGTTTATCCTCAATTCATGTGGATTTCTTTTCAACAACGCAGTAACTGCATTAAATGATGAGCTTATAGCTAGCGAGTAGTTTTCTTTTGCGAGACTGAGCTCAAACAGTTACTGATCAAAGAATATACCTCCGCCTTCTTTCATATCATTTAGATGCTTTTGGATTTATTTTACTTGCATCTTGGTGTCATTTTATTTTACTTAGAGGAATATCAGTATTTAGAGGATACAAAATTTGTCTGTTTCAGGGGAGGCTGCGGATAAGTGAATCAACCATCACTTTTGGTATTCTTCCGACAACTATGAGAATATCTGTGTACTTGTCTATTGACTAGTTTAAGTGGTTCATGGTTGTCTGTTGGTTTTTGACAACTAATTATATTATCCATATATGATGTCACATTCGCATCACTGTCGATAGAAAACTGTGATGTATTCTCAAGCCATATCAACATTTGAATATGAGGTGAACCTCTTGGCTGGTATTTAACTACCTAATTCTAAAAATACGAATCGAGAAAACGAGGTTATCAAATCTCTGGGTTTAAACAGAGAGCGATGATTTTTGTTCGAAAAACTGAAATTCTAATTTAGAGGTATGAGCAGTCCAATGAGGCTTGTTAAATTCCCCAATTGTAGTGCCAGTGCTAAATCACAGTTAAAAGAAAATAAAAATATGGATTAGGAAATACGTATACTTCCTTTGTAAATAAATATGTGCGACTAATAATCCCTAAGCAATTACGTAACCCTCAAGATTCTGCCTAAAATCTTCGAATAAAGTCCTATTTCTGTAAATTAAAGGAAGTTCCTCTCGAATTGTATCGATGTAATCTCTCCAGTTTGTGTTTTCGTTCTTTGAAGACCTCGGGTATGGGCGATGTTTTGGATTTCCCGCAGTACATGCATAAATATCTAAGACAAACTGAATGTGAATATTTGCTCTCCATGCACTAAGACAAGCAGGATTGTAATTGTTTATCCTCAATTCATGTGGATAGAAAACTGTGATGTATTCTCAAGCCATACCAACATTTGAATATGACGTGAACCTCTTGGCTGGTATTCAACTACCTAAAACAAACCAGAAATCTTCCCTAAAGGTGCAGTATCACCTAAGAGAAACTACGAGGAATTGACTAATTTTATGGTCAAAATGTCTGGCACAAGTTACAGGATCACTTTGAATTAATCTACATTTTTCTTCCCAGTTTAAACTCTCTAGTTCGTTATCAGTATATTTTTGCTGATCAACAATTTGACCAAGTATTCTAAGAAGGTGTATCCATTGTATTTCTGCTGATGAGAAACTACAAAATGAGGAAGCTGGACCTTACTGTCTTCATTGCAAAAAGGTATCTTTAAGCTTTCCCAAAATATGGAGGTGAACCTCTTAAAGCTCTCAAAAATTTAAATCCTTCATCATAAAAGATTAAGCTATCAAATGTTCTTTGTTGTTTTAAGTTTCCTGCATTTCAGATCCTGCTATTTCCATTACATTTTCTGAGTGCAGTTTGTGACTGGCCTAAAAGGAATTTCATTTGTAACGTTTTTGTTTTGCAGAATATGTTCTCAACACACATGGCTGCTCTTCTATTTGACCCTCTAAGTTCAGATTTACAGATTTCACTGTAGTGGAGTTCAACCATATGCTCCTTATTTTCTGGTCATCTCTGGCCAAGAAGCATTCCAGAATATGCTTATTCTTCAGAATATTTGTATCTGAATACACTCAATGGCCTATCACCTTAAGCTGGTGCAAGATTGAGAATATTTTGACGTTCAGTGGCTTCTCAAAAGTCGGTTGATGTTAGTAGAGCATCGGTAAAACCTGCCGAATTTCTACGTCATCTTCACTCCATTCATCTTCACCATCTATTTCTTGTGAAGCTTCATTAATATTGTTGCTATTTATATCAGCTGTTACTGATTGTTGATCACATGTATTGTCACTCTCATTTTCAAGTTGTAAAATTTCTTCATTATAATTAATAATCCAATCTTGGTTCAATACAATACCTTCATCTTTATAAAGACTTATACTACTAATGAGCCATAATGCCGCCTCAACAACCCTATGAGGTCTTACATTAAATGACGTTACAGAAGTCTTGTACCATGACTTTCTTTTTAAATTCACTTTTATTGTACCAGTCTCACCAGGTAACCGTGGTAACACACTGACTGTATTAATAACATCTGCTAGAACATTTACAATATTACCATAGATTTTGAGTTGCTTTACTCCAGGGGCTTGCATTAATTTTTTTAATGCAATTCTTAGTGCTAGCAATCTACATTCTAATTCATTGAGATAAAAAGAATGTTGATTTTTATTGGAATACCAAACCATTAATAACAGGGTTACACTGTATTAGTTTATCAATACAAACTACACTATGATAATACTATGACTGATCACAACAGGTACAGATGAACAGTGGACCTTGAAATGCTACTTCATGAAATCCAAGATTGAATATTATTTTTGCGCTTTGCTGTATAACTTTTCATGTAGGCATTATTTTTAGCCTTTTCTTATTCAGATGCTTTGGATGCTCTGTGATTCTTCTTGTATATTCTATGCTTTTCTTTCTCCTCTGCTGCTTTAGCTGCTCTAGATTGCCTCATATAATGGGCTTTTTTCTTTTTTCCTGTTTGCTGTTGCTTGTTGTATCCTTTTGTGTCTTTTGCTTCTTTCTAAATTCTTTCACATAGGCATTACGCATCCTTTTTCACTCATTTTCACTTGATTATTAAGCATTGTTATGAAACGTTTCACTGTGCGTTTGACAGAGGTGATAAAGTTGAGACATAGACATTGGATGGTTTATCATAATTTTCATTAGATTCTATGATGCAAATCCTTAAATTCATTGCATCAGCCACTGGTCTCTTGTCCCATTACTGAGATTATTTGTCCCCCAAAGGAGGTCTTTTGTCCCATTGCTGGGATTATTTGTCTCCCGAAGGAGTTTTTTTGTCCTATTTCCCGGACTGTTTGTCTCCTGGACTCTTTGTCTCCCGAAAGAGGCTTTCTGTCCCATTTCTGGGATTATTTGTCTCCTGAAGGACGTTTTTTGTCCCATTGCTGGGATTATTTGCTTCCCGAAAGAGGCTTTCTGTCCCATTTCTGGGATTATTTGTCTCCTGAAGGAGGATTTTTGTCCCATAGCAAGTATTACTTCTCCCGAAAAAGGTTTTCTGGCTTATTGCTGGGATTATTTGTTCCGATGGAGGTTTTTTGTCCCATTGCTAGGATTATTTGTCTCTCGAAGGTTGTTTGTTTGTCACATTTCCTAGACTTTTTGTCTCCTGAAAGAGCCTTTTTGTCCCATTGCTGGGATTATTTTTCTCCCGAAGGAAGTTTTTTTGTCCCATTGCTGGGATTATTTGTCTTCCCAACTGCTGGGGTTGTTGTCTCTAAAAGAAGGTATTTTGCCCATTGCTGGGATTACTTGTCTCCTGAAGGAGGTTTTTTGTCCCAGTGCAGGGATTTTTTGTTTCCAAAAGAGGGTATTTTGCCCACTGCTTTTTATCTCCCGAAGGAGATTTGTTTTTCTAAAAGAACAATTATTTAAGTCTTTGAAACGTTCACGAAACGTCAACTACTACTTACTACCACTAAGTTGCGTATAAATCCATTCCACAACGGCCGCAAATCAAACACTTTGGGATAGTGTCTACGGTTGCCACGCAACCAGTAGACACAAAAACGACAGCAGTTATTTATAGTGCTGCAACGAAATCTCTTCGATGTTCAGTAACTCCAAAAGTGGTTTGTTAGTGAAAACTTGAATGGCGGCCCTGTTTAATGTTGCAAAGTACTTAAACATTCTCCTTAAGAAAATCCTATAAACATAATTACCTTAAAAAAAGGAAAAGTTCAGTTGATGGAAATGTAAATGGAAAGCTAAAACAAAATAAAAGGTTTGAGTGGTCAATGCTATAAAAGTAAACCTTACTTCGTTATATTATTAAAGAAAATACAGTGACAGAGTGATTATCATAGTTACAACGTCCAGATTTTGTTTGAGAAACATTCATTTTTCAGAAAGAGAATAAAAGGTCTGATATGACAATATGAAAAGAAATGGCAATTTACCAAAAGAAAGGTAAATAAAAACAGATACATGGAGAGATAGTTGGTAAAAGTCACATCCTTGCCCGTTGGCTAAATTACGTCATTAAATACACTAAAAATATATATATATAATCATGTATAAAAATATACCAGTGATATATATAGTAGCCTTGTGGATTAAAAAGCCACAAAATATCATAGCAAAGTCGACGAGCAAGAAAACTACACAGGGAGTTTTCAGTAATCACAAGTTAAAAAAGCAAGGCAGCAAGCTAAACATTCTTTGGCTTTCATTACGTTCTTTGCAACACAAGCTGACACTCAAAAAATAAATGTACACTCTTGGTTCACAACTGTACATAACAATTCGATTAAATAACAACCTAATAGTTAACTTGGATTGTTGAGCAAAATCAGTGATCAGATTTACCCCTGATAAATCAAAGCAGCCGCCTTTTGTGGAGCTCACATGATGGTTATGAATTTAAAGCCATGTTACTACGATTTTTTTACGATGGCGCCACTCAAATTCAAATCTCTGAAAAGTTTGTTTGCCCTTTGGCATCTCAAAACGTAATTGGTCACAATAGGTCAATGTACGATTTTCATTAGTGAAGATATAAACCAACTACTGACCTCTATTTCTGTTTGTTAAGGACCGAGTTTTCCCTCTTGGATGGCCCACAGAGAGGTTCCCTAAATTAATAAAAACACGAATCGACAAAACGAGGTTATCAAATCTCTGGGTTCAAACAGAGAGCAATGGTTTCTGTCTGAAAAACTGAAATTCTAATTTAGAGGCCTAAGCAGTCCAATGAGGTACGTTAAATACCCCAATCATAGCACCAGTGCTAAATCATAGATAGAAGAAATTAAAATTTGAATCAGGAAATACTTCCTTTGTAAATAACTGTGTGCGACTATTAAACCCTAAGCAATAACGTAACACTCAAGATTCTGCCTAAAATCTCCGACTAAAGTCTTATTTCTTTAAATTGAAGGACTTCAACGCTTTCCAAACTATTTTGTGTTTTCCAAAATAGCGTTTTCCGCCAAAAATGTCTTATTTAGGAGTAAATTTAGAGTCAATTCCGTTAAAATACGTCGAATAACACCTTTTTTTTTATAGACCTTAGGAAGGGCAACCTAAAAGTGGCACTATCCAGGCAGAAAGCACGGAATTGTCTCATAAATGATAATACCAGAAATACTTTGATTTTCATGGAGAAAGGAAAAGAGTCGTTTCAAAAGGGCAAAACTTTGTTTAATTTAACGAACAGTTAATTGTCAAAGCATTTTACCCATACAAATATTCTATTTTCCACTGCACGGTTTGTTAAACACGGTGAAAGTGCTCAAAATTCTTTGAACGTTTAATATATGAACAATGCACGGTGTAACGTCAAGTGATGCAGAAATTCTACACGATTTAACGTCGTGTTGCAGAAATTCTGCAAGATGTAACGTCAAATGCTGCAGAAATTCTGCATGATGTACCGTCAAGTGTTGCAGAAATTCTGCACGATCTAACGTCAAGTGCTGCAGAAATTCTGCACGGTTTAACGTCAAGTGTTGCAACACAAGCTGACACTGAAAAAAAATTAATGTACACTCTTGGTTCACAACTGTTCATAACAATTCGATTTAATAACAACCTAAGAGTTAACTTGAATTGTTGAGCAAAATCAGTGATCAGATTTACCCCTAATAAATCAAAGCAGCAGCCTTTTGTGGAGCTCGCATGATGGTTGTGAATTTAAAGCCAGGTTACTACCATGTTTTTACGATGGCGCCACTCAAAGTCAAATCTCTGAAAAGTTTGTTTGTCCTTCAGCATCTCAAAACGCAGTTGGTCACAATAGGTCAAATGTACTATTTTCATTGGTGAAGATATATACCAAGTACTGACCTCTATTTCTGTTTGTTCAGGACCGAGTTTTTCCCTCTCGGATGGCCCACAAAGAGGTTCCCTAAATTAATAAAAACAAGAATCAACAAAACGAGGTTATCAAATCTCTGGGTTCAAACAGAGAGCGATGGTTTCTGTCTGAAAAACTTAAATTCTACACATTTTACCCATACAAGTATTTCATTTTCCACTGCATGGTTTGTTAAACATGATGAAAGTGCCCAATATTCTCTGAACGTTTAATATAAGAACAATGCACAGCGTAACGTCGAGTGCTGCAGAAATTCTGCACGATGTACCGTCAAGTGTTGCAGAAATTCTGCACGATCTAACGCCAAGTGCTGCAGAAATTCTGCACGATTTAACGTCAAGTGTTGCAACACAAGCTGACATTGAAAAAATAAATGTACACTCTTGGTTCACAACTGTTCATAACAATTCGATTTAATAACAACTTAAGAGTTAACTTGGATTGTTGAGCAAAATCAGTGATCAGATTTACCCCTGATAAATCAAAGCAGTAGCCTTTTGTGGAGCTCGCATGATGGTTGTGAATTTAAAGCCAGGTTACTACCATGTTTTTACGATGGCACCACTCAAAGTCAAATCTCTGAAAAGTTTGTTTGCCCTTCAGCATCTCAAAACGCAGTTGGTCACAATAGGTCAAATGTACTATTTTCATTGGTGAAGATATATACCAAGTACTGACCTCTATTTCTGTTTGTTCAGGACCTAGTTTTCCCTCTCAGATGGCCCACAAAGAGGTTCCCTAAATTAATAAAAACACGAAACGACAAAACGAGGTTATCAAATCTCTAGGTTCAAACAGAGAGCAATGGTTTCTGTCTGAAAAACTGAAATTCTAATTTAGAGGCCTAAGCAGTCCAATGAGGCACTTTAAATTCCCCAATCATAGTGCCAGTGCTAAATCACAGATTGAAGTAAATAAAAATATGGATCAGGAAATACTTCCTTTGTAAATAACTGTGTGCAACTATTAAACCCTAAGGAATTACGTAACACTCAAGATTCTGCCTAAAATCTCCGACTGAAGTCTTATTTCTGTAAATTGAAGGACTTCAACGCTTTCCAAACTATTTTGTGTTTTCCAAAATAGCGTTTTCCGCCAAAAATGTCTTATTTAGGAGTAAATTTAGAGTCAGTTCCGAAAAAATACGTCGAATAACACCTTTTTTTTATAGACCTAGAGGAAGGGCGACCTCAAAGTGGCACTATCTAGGCAGAAAGCACGGAATTGTCTCATAAATGATAGTACCAGAAATACTTCGATTTTCACGGAGAAAGAAAAAGAGTCGTTTCAAAAGGACAAAACTTTGTTTAATTCAACGGACAGTTAAATGTCAAAGCATTTTACCCATACAAATATTCCATTTTCCACTGCACGGTTTGTTAAACATGGTGAAAGTGCTCAAAATTCTTTGAACGTTTAATATATGAACAATGCACGTTGTAACGTCAAGTGATGCAGAAATTCTGCCCGATTTATCGTCGTGTTGCGGAAATGCTGCACGATGTAACGTCAAGTGCTGCAGAAATTCTGCACGATGTAACGTCAAGTGCTGCAGAAATTCTGCACGATTTAACGTCAAGTGTTGCAACACAAGCTGACACTGAAAAAAATTAATGTACACTCTTAGTTCACAACTGTTCATAACAATTCTATTAAATAAAAACCTAAGAGTGAACTTGGATTTTTGAGCAAAATCAGTGATGAGATTTACCTCTGATAAATCAAAGCAGCAGCCTTTTGTGGAGCTCACATAATGGTTATGAATTTAAAGCCAGGTTACTACGATGTTTTTACGATGGCGCCACTCAAAGTCAATCGCTGAAAGGTTTGTTTGCACTTTGGCATCTCAGAACGGAAGTGGTCACAATAGGTCATATAAAAATATGGATCAGGAAACACCTCCTTTGTAAATAACTGTGTGCGACTATTAAACCCTAAGCAATTACGTAACCCTCAAGATTCTGCCTAAAATCTCCGACTAAAGTCTTATTTCTGTAAATTGAAGGACTTCAACGCTTTTCAAACTGTTTTGTGTTTTCCAAAATAGCATTTTCCGCACAAAATGGCTTATTTAGGAGTAAATTTAGAGTCAGTTCCGCAAAAATACGTCGAATAACACCTTTTTTTATAGACCTAGAGGAAGGGCGACCTTAAAGTGGCACTATCTCGGCAGAAACACGGAAATGTCTCATAAATGATAGCTCCAGAAATACTTCGATTTTCACGGAGAATGGAAAAGAGTCGTTTCAAAAGAGCAAAACTTTGTTTGATTCAACGGACAGTGAAACGTCAAGGCACCAAAATTCTCTGAACGTTTAATATATGAACAATGCACGTTGTAACGTCAAGTGATGCAGAAATTCTGCACGATGTACCGTCAAGTGGTGCAGAAATTCTGCACGATGTTACGTTTAGCGTTGTAGGAATTCTGCAATAGTTTCATAGAGGAAATTTTAAGGGTCCTAATCTATACCGTCATTTTCAACTCCATTTTTTTGTTTTTCTATATACGAGATTAAATCAACAATACTCTTCATCCTGACGCTTTTTGCATGCTTTTAAATAAAACAAGTGAAATGAACCTCACGGTTGGAATCTAAGGGCTCTCAACGGGACCTATAGCTTTAATGAGTAGGTAATTCAACTTACAAATCAGACTTACATTAACAAAGATGACGTTTCGTGTCAACTCAACATATTGGCTACAAAATACACCACCATTATTGAAATGCGCGAGGCGTATTGGATGACATAAAATCAACATTCCTTTTCTCCAAAAAATTTTTGCTGACACATAACCTTTGTCAATTGAATTGTTTACTTTAACTAGTGGATTGTCATTGACATATAAACTAGGAAGATACAAGACTACAAATTTTAGTCTCTACTGCTGCCTGTTCGGAAGGCAAAGTGGTACTGTCTATCCTAACTGCGCTTCGCCCTTTCCTCAACGCAGCCATCATTGCATAGCCATTGGGGGTTCCAGCATCAATAACTACGTCCCCTTCTCTGGAGAGGTTTTCTACAAGCCATGTGTATCCTTGTGTCGGGAATGAACTTTCTTTATTACGGAAAATCAAATTTTCTCTACTGGCGGACAAATGTCTCGAGGTCATTTGCCTTGAGACAGACCAGTGTCCAACAACAAAGGTTTCCGAGGCTTCCTGTAAATACGGACCTAAAAAAATCAAAATGAGTATCAACAATAAGATATATGCGCATTACACACTTACTAATTTTTTTCGACAGTGCTGGAACGTTTTAATTCAGCAAACCTTACTATAAATTGTGCAAGTAATACGCTCTCAAGGAGAAAGTTTAAAACAAGTTCAGATTATAGCATCTTGATTTGTATTTTTGTTAACTCCACTAGTAAATCAAATAATTCAATTCTGTTGACTATGAGGTTTTTTAAAACTTTCTTCTGAGGACAGCTGTTTAATTCTAGAAGTATTTTACCTTGCACTGCAGTTTGAGGTTTATTTCGAATGTAAAAGTAGTCATACTGTGCCAGTGTAGCGCCCGCTTTTGACATTTTTTCTTTTAGATTTTTCACACCTTCAACCATTGTAAATGAAACAACGTTGAATGATGTGAGCTTACAGAAATTAATACGGGAGACAGTACTGATTACATCATCAGCATTCTGTGAAGAGAAAAATATGAGTCGTAATAAGTAAATGCAAACAACTAAAAGTTGTCCACGATTTTTCCGTGCCGTTCTCAGCCTAACTGGAACGTAACACGATTTTTAATAATAAAAATGAAGTAAATGTTCATACTAAGTTCATTTAACTTATCGTATAACATTTCCTGGTTATGATGAAACTTTTCGGAAAATTAAAACAACAGAAGGCGAAAAGAAACATAACGTCTTATGCTAACAAGGTCAGTTAAAATAACAATGCCTCGTCACGTTAATTCATTTCTTTCCAAGTCACTCGATAGTCGAACGGTAGCGGGAGAGTCTCACCTAGATTTTTATCTTACCTCGCACTGCTCCCCTGCTTCACCTATGGTTAAAAACGCTCCCTCGTAAAGTGGCAACTTTGCCGCATCACTTTGTTGTACGTCTAAAAGGCTGTTGCTAAATACCACGAGCCCAAATGCTCCCATTTTTCCCTCTATCTGGTCGGCCATCACAATAACCTCTCATGTTCGTATTCTTTTTAAGAGCCATTTTCCGAGAAAATCGAAAATCGCAAGACACTCGTAAAAAAATGGAATTTTTTTTCTTTTGCCAAAACATCCCTTTTAGTGACCTAATTCAAGAAAAAATAGTTTTGGGTTCAAGCGATTCATTGTAAGGGAGAAATAACAAAAAGTTTGAAAAATCGATTTATTGCTGTCTTTTCGCGCTTAAAAACAACAGAATCCGACCGCAACTTCGAGAAAACGGTGAACGCATAAGAAACAATCCCTAACATCGAAACTTCAGCCGAGTATTATTTCGTTCTTAATCTTTAAAATCCTAAAAGAAAAATTTGAAGAAAGAAGTTTTTAACACTTATAATCGACAAGTTTAAAAAGGTTTAGCTCTGGAAATTAAATGCAGCTCTAACACTGGAGTAAGCAATTTGAGAATTTAAGTTAATCAAATTTATGCAAATTAGACGGCCCGCTGAATGAATTCATACTAAACGCAAAGTTTAGTATAAAAGGACTACTTACTGTTGCTTGTAATATGTTTTTACAGTGAAAATGTTATTTCTAGCTTTCAGCCGTGTTGGTAAGAGCCGTAAATAACTTTTTATATGACGACTGAAAAACGTTTGTTTAGCCACTTTGCTACCAGTGAAATCATTGAGATCGCAACTTCGAACTGAAACTGTCATCGCTTGACGAAACTCCGTTACCACAATTTTAAAATAGTTTCTTCAGGGGGAAAAAGCAGAATTAAAATGCATTCGAAACCGTTGACTTCGATTCTGAATTCGTTTAGTTACGATTTCAAGCCATCACAAGGTCTTATGACCCGGAAATCGGTTACATGCCAAGGTCACGTTAGCAAACTGTCACGAAATACTCCATAGCTTCTGTTTTCGGCCTTTGTTTTGGTAAAAAAATATGTAAACTTTTCACTGAACAGACCTTCTTGCTTTATTTGATTTATATATTTGTATTGGTCTGGACACATGCATATGCTGACTGGCTGTGAAAGACATTTATCACAGTTTTTGATTCAGAGTGGTATAATATTTCCTAAAATATTTCAAACACAAATGTTTCCTTAATAAGTTCGTTATTCCCGAATTTCCCACCTTGCAACAATCCCCTACAGCAAAAAAAAAAGCATAAAAGTCAACTTTATAGCTTGCTTTAGTTTTGTTTTGGATTTTTTTTTATGATTTTTCCTCCGAAACCAGAAAACCCTAGCCAGGTAACTAGAAATTCTCAGTTTCATTAAGAGCTTGTCCACAACACAACTTCAAACTTGCGTGTGCTTATCGCATCCTTAAAGCCTTCCAGACCTCTTCAAAATTGTTGAAAAGCCTATTGAGGCTAATAATAATCTTTGAGTTAACTATGACCAATTCACGCCGCGAGCGCGAGAAAGAGAACCACTCCGCAGGGCTGAATACGCGATGTGGAGTGTTATAAAATTCCACATTCTCGCGCGTAACGCTTTCTCTAGAGACCTCTAGAAGTGTTTTTTAGCGAAGATAAACAAAGTTATCTTTGGTTAACTCAAAGAACTTGCAGAAATACCTCCAGCCTGCATAACAGGCGCTTTATGAACCAAGCGAGGCGAAAGTGGCATTTTGCGCGAAGCGCGAGAAGCGACGAGGGGAGGAGAAAAATAAAGGTTTATTTTTCTCCATCCCTCGTCTCGCGCTTCGCACTCGTTTCGTGCTTCGAGAAAATGCTGCGTTCACCTCGCTTGGCTCATAAAGCGGCTGTTATGCAGGCTAAAATACCTCTTCACATTTATAAGATAAGGTGTCATTGATTCGTTAGAGCGGGAAGAGACATTTATAACGTGTAAATAGTCACGAGCTGAAAGGTAACTGACTGATTTGTAACAAGGACTCACCCTGACAAACAAGAAATGATCTCACTTTCCGAAAAGGAACGCTCTTTTAAACATAAACAAACTTCAAAAATAAGTAAAGGAAGCAATACAATGAACAAAATAGATTTTTTCTTGACTTAGTTATTCCGGCGAGAACAAATGGTGAATGATTCACTCCTGGAAGCAAGCCTCTGAGGAGAAGTGAGAACACCGTTTAGGCAAAACTCTACAATTTGTGTACTTAACTAGCCTGTTCACAGACTCTCTTCATTTTTAGATATCGTCGAGTGCACGTATAAAAAAAAAAGTGCGTTCCGCCCTCTCTCACGAGAAATCGCTTATCTTGTGCGCGCACCAAATTCCCAAAACAGAAAAACGTCTGTGAGCAGGGTAGTACTTTCTGTTTCTACATATTTTGCCCACGGAGCTGGCAAGTGCAATTAATGACGGCTTTTTTCAGCAGGTCAACGTAGAGCGCTTTGCGGCGAACAGGATAGGATTGTTTCTTTTGCCATGGTAAAGTTTTCCTCTTCTACTACAGCTTGGATTTCAGCATCGTCGGATGTTTACCGTCGGACCTTCGCTGCAAGACCTGAGAAATATGAAGTACATTGCTGCGTGGTAAGAAACTCGGATACTTTGAACAAACGAACACCATCAGGTCCTTGGGCACATCTCATTTCACGTTACGATATCACCGTCTGGTTTTCTGCCGCTGGTTTGACCAATTGTAAACTTCGCATTTAGATAATCCCTCTGGTTTTGGTTAAAGCGATATGATTTTTTGCTCGGCTTTAGCGCCCATCCTTCTTTTACCTCTAATTCGCCGGATGTAGCCTCTCTTGCCTAAAATACGCAAACGAAATAACTTGACAGGTCGTGCCCTCCTCCAACCTGGACTTGTATTCTAGTTTGGCAAGGTCTAACAAAGACCGTTTCTAGAGACTTAGTGCGTTTCTCTAAAGATAGGTGTTTTTCGAGAGATGACAGCCTTTGAAAGACCTTAACACACCCATCCTGAGGGCAGGTAAACACGGATGACGATTCGTTTGTATTGTCAGTGGGATCATGAACCTGCTCCACTTCCGTCTCTTGCTTCTTCCTTGACTGAGTCGGTTTTGGGCTGAGGGGTTTAAAGTCTCCAGAAGAAAACTCAGATGAAAGCCAATCAATGCCATGCTCTGAAGTAGATAACACATAAAGAAACAAGATTTACATAAACAGCACTGTTCACCTACTTCAATACTTCACTCTGCACAGCCTGTGAAGAGTGCTCCTTTGGTCCACTTTACTGCGCGAACAAATGAAACGTTTGCTTTTTACATCTTATGACGACATGTTCTTCAGAACCGCCATATTCTGCAATGTCCGTTTTAAAAATTTTGTAGAACAAATTAAGGGCTATAAATTTATAAAGGGGCTAAGGGGCTTAAGTCTTTTACAAAGCAAAACCCCACGAGGTGGCAGACATCCGCTCCTCCTGCGTACCAGGATGGGAAATGGATGCCTTTCATGCGTCTGAAGGCTATAACAAACACCTTTTTACTCAAACTATAAAAAAATATATATTTGCGCGATGAAATAATTATAAAAAAGGATGAAATTGTGAATTTTCATTAGACTAACCTTCTGATGTTGTTTCCAATGCGATCTCTTTTGCCTTTCCCATACCATAAGAGCGCCAAGCTACGAGAATTTTGTCTTTAAACTCGAAATTGTTTAATTTGTTGATACCAATAATCTTTCCTACTACTGCTTCCTCTTCAACACTTTGCATGACAGCAACTCGAACTCCTTCTACCCCTCCATGCGAAAGGAGAGCACTCTTCAGTTGTTCGGCATTGGTCACGTCATTTCCTTCGTTTATGAAAGTCCTGACGTGATTCTCGTAGGTTGCAGCGAGCCTGTCTGCGGCACCTTTTCCACCCTGTGGGTCAGAAAAGTCAATGCGCTTGATTTCGATGCCGTTGGAGGAGGATATCACTGGGCATGAGAGTACGGTGGACGACGAATGATAACATCCTGCGTTATCTTAACGAAAGAACGCCTTGTTAATCTCACTGTGCTCCAGCTTGATGGTATTCAGGAAATCCTGCATGGTTTTAACCACTGCAGCACTGCCTTGATTGCACGACTGGACTATGTGCAGGAAGCCCTGCCACTGGAGTACACGACGGTAGACGACAGAAACGTGCCAGGAGATACCTCGCTTACCAAACCAGTCGGTTTGGGACTCTCTGTATTTTTGTGGCAGGAACTTCATGGCCCAGTCGTTAATTATCAAGACAGTGTTGTCGTCAAGTTTCTCCAGTGCATCTATTCTCGCTTGGTCATGGTTAGCTGATCAAAGGATGTGGCATTTCCAGGACATTATGGCCAGCTGGGCTGTCTAGAATATAAATAGCGCTTCGTCTTTCGCGTCCTGAGTCGGAAAGGTCGTCTCGCCAAGGACCCGTTCAATCTTTGCCAGAGTTTCCTGAAGACTTTGACAACGGTCACAAAGATTAGTGTGTTGGTGACTGCATTGTTGCTGGTAATCTGCATCACTACTGTCGCTAAGAGCAAACAACACACAATGGTCTGCTACGTTAGAGGGGCTAGTGACATGAACCTGTTGATAAAACAAAACTGAGATTACTGTTTGTCTGTGCTTATACTTCAATATAATAGTTAATCAAATGATTTTTTAATCTAACATATATTATTAACGTAAGGGGGCGAATAACTTTTAACCTTAACCTTAGGAAAGACTATCCTCGACTATCCTCGTGCGCGCATTGTTAATCTCGAGAATTTATGTAAGCTAGCTACACGTGCACCATTTAGAGAAGAAAAAGAGTACAAATTTTTTTTTTTTTTACGGAATGATTTTGTTGACGAGATAAAATAAGTACTTACTTTTAGTTTTATTCAAGCTTTCTTGCTGGAGTCAGAATTCACATTACCTTATAGTCCCCCTTCAAATACTGCTTGCTTGTCATAAGAGCTTGCACAACTGTAGTCTCCCACTCCTTGCCGGAACCTAATTCCCCTATTTGGCGTACGAGGGCCACGAGATCATCAAATGCGCGAGCACCTTCAGCTGCAAAATAATCTAAGCCCTGCCGTGAATTTCTTATAGAGGCACATGCACTCAAAGAGTACCCGTCTCATAGTAGTTTCGCTGAATGGTCTGAAGTTGATCTCCAAACAGTACTGAGTGTACTGTTGTACCACTCGCTCGGGTATCATCATACGGATTACGTTAGGTACTTGAATAACCTCACCAGACGAAAGCTTGAGATGTTTTTGCCCAAATGGAAAGTCCTGAACAAGATGCGGGCTCGTGATGAAACCAAGAAAGTGGTCAAGCTGCCTCAAGTCTTCTCGTATTCGTGTGGTAGGCTGTTGTGGAACTTGAGCGTTTCGGCCAAACTGTGATCGATGAAGATTAGCCATGGAGTATCGGTATCTCGTCAACCCCGGGATATAACGGGAAATATTGTTGAAAGTTCCAACCCCTGCCATAATCAAAAGCACTTGTCTACGGGTATCCCAGCTGGTTGCATTCTGGTACGCTTCTGCTAGGGCCTCTAAATACAAATGCACTGAATGTGACAACTCGCTTACACCTAGGGCCTTGTTCATAGCCGTAGAAGAGGCTAGACGTCGCCAGAGTTCACCAGCATTATCAGGGGTGACGCTCTTTAGTACAGTTGCTACTATTTCTGTGGCTCTTCTTGTCTGACGTCTTGTTCGCTCAGAGGAATCACTCCAAGGCCATGGCTTTCCAAGCGGTTCAAGTTTGCATGCTGCCAGGAACTCACTCAGCTTAACGTGCGGCTCGTGTAAGATCACAGGTGTGGGCTCGTCACTCTGAGTGGAAGCTGTGCTTATTGTGTCTAGCGACAGAAAGGTGTCATCAGCGATTGTAAGACGTCCAAGGCTTTCTGCGAACTCTTCAACAGATTGACCGGTATCACTTTGTCCTGGAGATGAGTTTGAGCTGTTCTGTAACACAAAAAAGACGTTTAGACATCAATGTTACTTCAATTTTTCTGTGTATTTTGTCACTAGGCATTAGTTTTTTTAGTATAGTTCGAAACTTAAGTTATACGTCATTTAAAAAAAAGAAAATATGAATTTACATGCATACCGCTATCATTATCAATACTCCCGCTCCGGCCAGACCGAAAGGAATTTAAAGAAACGAACAGTGACCTATTCGTCTTAAAATCATTTTCAGAGTCATTTTCAAAGTTTACAGCTATTCACATTTTTTTCAGCCCTTTCGGAATTTCGACATTTGTTATGTTGGAATAACAGTCTGTATCCAAGGTTACCGTTTACTTACTTATATTTGCTTCTGAAGTCTCTAGTTCTACGCATGGAGTAACTTCAATCATTGGTGCGGGTGTCACTTTCTGTTGTTGGTTTGTCTCCGCGAAATGTTGCTTGCACATTCTGCAAAGAGCTGTGACAAAAATAAATGTTAACCTTGTTAAAAGGCCATCACCGATTACTTTACTATTCTTCAAAGCCATTTTCTTCTTTGGGGGGAGGGGAACAGGAGAATAAAGGGTATTGTAACGCTTGCGCATATGTTGCTTTACGCCCTCGCGCGTTTAAAATTAAAGCGTGTACTTTAGCTACAAATGTGTTACGATAAACTTACGCGATCCAACTTGAATAAGTATTCCTTCAGTGTTTAAAATAAATGCAGATAGAACGCTGCCCAAATGCCGATCGCCTTTGACCGAGGCTGTTTTGTGAGCAGCTATTTCTAGTGGAATGCTACACTTCACTTTTGAGGATCTCCAGCGCATACCAAATTCCGCTCTGTGGCGAGGGCATATTGTCAATGACAAGTGAGACTCTTCCACTGCAAATACCCCTAAACAAAGGTAAAGGGAAAATTTTCCATTGCATACATCACGAGCGAGTTGAGAGGCTCGTGTGCTAGGAGATCTCGAGGTCGCGTTTTCATAAAAAGGTCTTTCAAGTCTGTGTATCAGTGACAGATGTGTGTGCGTGGGTGGTGGAGCGGGGATGGTGAATAAAGATCTTTTTTGCTATCGTAAGCGTTAATATTAGGTTTGCAAAGTATTAACATCGCGGAAAGCCTGCGATTTTTAAAGAGATGAACTCGTTTGCTTATTATACTGCAAGCCGGATACAAAAGAGCGGTGCGCAAGTACTGGGGACAATAATTTTGTCAAATGGAAGGGGACATTTCGGTTCGACCGACCGAAATAACCTGACCGGTCAAAGTGGACCAGCCTCAAAGGCGTTCCCAAATATTCTGGTAGAACCGAACCGAAATGGTCCATTCCATTTGATTTCTAACCGAAACTTGCGGAATTTTGGGCTGAATGGAAAGCACCCGAAGATTTTCTTAGAATAACATGACCATCGTGAGGTCTGTGATAAAGAGATGATGGAAATGTACACCACTATTAGCCGTTATGTAAGACTGTTAGACAGTACATAAGATTTACCTGCTCTTGCTAACAGCAGTTTCCATTCAGTGTCAAGTGCTGTATCTGCTTTTAATCCATACAGCTCGCAGTGCCTCGACATGTCCCTTGTACAATTTCTTAAAGCGAGAACTTCAACTTGGCATGGATAATCGCTGCTTAAACCACAGGGTGTGGCGTCGTGTAATAAACCAGAAAAACTACATGAGTGAAACGTTGCCGAAGCCATGACAAAAAACAAAGCTCTCACAACAAACGAGACAAACTCCTCTAACACTGTTTCAGCATTTCGTAATACTAGACGGGATTAATTCAATTAAAAATGAAATCGTAGAGGCGCGTGCAATAGTAAGTGGCGAAACAGTTCGTGACAATATATAAATTTTATTCCAGGAGCATTTGACCTGGCAATGTTTTATTAATATTGTTCCTAGAGTCGAATATTTCTACACTGATGATCTATAAACAGACGTACGGTTGTACATTTTTTCATTGGGACAGCTGTAATTGCTTCTCTGTCTGTTTACACTGTGTACGAAGTATAGCACGTACCGTCGTATGCGACAAGCTAGCGTGACCGATCTCTGCACGTTTGCTAAATTATGCGTCATATGATCTTGTTATCCCATCTAGTATCTGATTTGTTCGCTCAATAAGAGTAATACTCACCTTGTTAACTGTGTGGTTTGAGCAGTGGTTAATTTTCCTCATTGTATGTTATTTTCGGACCAAAACATAATCGGGTTTCATTATTACTGAAGCGTCTGATGATGCGTAATAAGCGCTGCGTGGGAAGTGTTTGCATAGCTCAAGCGCTGAAGTTGCTGGACACATTTTGGTCAAAATCAGGTATGGATGAGTTGCCACTTCACATGACAAACAGATTGAGAGATGGATTTAACTTCTATCACAACAAGCAATGGTAAGTTGTTCGTTCAACAAAACTTTGCGCTAAAAATATGAATTCATTCAGCGGGCCGTCTAATTTGCATAAATTTTATTTACTCAGATACTCAAATTGCTTACCTTAGTGTAAGGAATAAATTGGATTTCCAGAGCTAAAACTTTCCAGTAATTTATTTCAATAGCCAAGGTTTTATTCTATATGGGTTTTACTGGGAAGCGGCATATACCAGTGACCTTTTACAACAGTTAAAGTTCGCCTTCATTTACTAACATTTCCAGAGATACAAATTTGACCTTTTTAAACTTGTCGATTGTAAATGTTCAAACCTTCTTTCTTCAAATTTCTTTCAGGAAATTAAAGAGTAAGTACGAAATAATACTCGGCTGAAGTTTCGATGTTAGGGATTGTTTCTTATGCGTTCACCGTTTTCTCGAAGTTGCGGTCGGATTCTGTTGTTCTGAGTACGAAAAACCAGCAAAAAATCGATTTTTCAAACTTTTTGTAATTTCTCCCGTACAATGAATCGCTTGAACCCAAAATTATTTTTTCTTCAATAAGGTTACTAAAAGGGATGTTTTGGCGAAAGGAAAAAAAATTCGTTTTTTCACGAGTGTCATGCGATTTCCGATTTTCTCGGAAAATGGCTCTTAAACGATGCAAGTATTTCTGGAACTCGTTAGTCTGTTCAAAATCTTTTCCCTTCGAGATAGTGAACGAATAACTAAGTACATCGACCAGTATTTGCTCCATGCATGGATTCTAAAACTGAACTATCGAAACGAAGGTTTTTTCCCTCAGGCGATGGAATTCATATCATCTAGAAATGAAGGAAAGTTTATGGGGAAGTTGAGATATTTAACTTCAAAAGGGAAATCGCCTCAGAAGGGCAATATGACAATTTAATTACAGAGTAAACAGAAAAATTGTCAGTCAGATAAGTCACTGAGGGACGTACTACTATATGTCAACGTACAGCAAGCTTCAACAACTTTTCAGATGATACGACGCTTTTAAATTTGTCAATAGCCTCTTCCCATGTGTTGATCTTGAAGAATTTAACAATGGCCTCCTGGACAGGTCTTAGAGATTTTACTTCGAAGGCAGCAAATTTCATCTCTTCTAGGCTTAACTCACAAGTTGCCACCTAAAAACGATGAATAAAAACAAGCGGAGATAATCAGCATTCAAATGTTCACTATTTTTCTGAAAGTATGAAACCTCTCTTCAGCCACAGAGCTTAAAAGAGCAAAGAAAAATTCAGGTAGATACACTCCTGACGATGATCGTGATGATCATGATGATTAGAAAATTGAATAATTGAATTAATATATCATCTCATACAAATTTGAAGACATGATACACTTGATAATGATTTATAGGACAATGTCGCACATATCTCACCTTTCTTAGGAGAAACGTTTGGTCTTTTACGGACAACTTGCAGAGGGGTTTTAACTGCCACTGTCTAAGCACAGGTTTCCCCTTCTTAACTATGTCCGAGGCTTTAGCTTTCTGTCCTTTCAATTGGGCATTTTCGTGCAGATCGTTTAAAGTCCTAAAGTGAGTCCAGCCCTCTCCTGACAGCTGTGCCATGGTAAAGATCTCACCTAGATTTCTTTTCTACGAGGCAACACACATTAATGTCAGATTAGTTTGCATCAACAGTCATAGTAATATCTCGCAGAGGTCATGGGTTCAAATCCCGTACGGGCCTGAGTTTTTTGCAGGTCTACTAGTTCAGTAGTGTTCATAGCTGCGAAGATCTCTTATATTCGTTTCTCCACCACAGTGCACATATATGATTTTCATATATCTACAATCATTAGAGTAAATTGTCTTGGCGACTTAACGCAACACTTTTCCTTAACCATCACGATCACCATTCTTTGATGCATCTCAGAAGTACATGTAGATTTTCCTCATGGTGAACTAGCTTGATGGGTTTGAGTTGTATATACAAGGAAACACGCTCGTATGTTTTTATTAAGAGTTTGCTGCCTGCTGTGTATTCATTGAGAAGGAATTTAAGTGTCAAGTAATAACACCTAAAAGTCGGTGGACTAATTGTGAAAGTAACAAGTATATATTTTCACAATCTTACCGATTTTTTAAGCAGTCTTGAACACTTCTCTCTCCACGCTTCAGGAGGGGTTGGTGGATCACCTGAATAGTCTTCCGCTGGCAGGAATAATTGGGTGCGACAAATCTCAACCTTGAATATTGGAATGAAATACATTTTCAATGACACATTTGTTAATAATCCAAACTACATAAATTTCCCAATTCAACTTAAAATTAACATGAAAAAAAGCAGCATCTGATTGCCGAACAGCTAGCAAAGAAACTGGAATGATTTTTTAAATGTACTCATGAATTCACATACAAAATTTTGAAAGCAAAGATATAAACAGAACAGACTAAACTTATAATTAAAGGGGGTAACTTTCTTAAGAAACTACGGTGATGCATCGAAAGGAGAGTATGACAAGGCTATTGGTATTATCAACTGGGTTGATAACGTAAATTGGTCACCGTAAAGAGTTCCAAGCTGATGTTTCAAGCGTTAGCCCTTCGTCAGAGCGAGAAATTCTAATTATATATTTATAATGATTGATAATAATTATAGCGGAGCTCGCAGAGCGTAGCCCCATAACTATACGAAATAGTAGTAATAGTAACCCATCAAGCTAAAAAAATTTGGTTGTACGACCGTACGACCGTACGACCGTACGACCGTACGACCGTACGACCGTACGACCGTACGACCGTACGACCGTACGACCGTACAAGGTGCTACTTTTAGCATGCGCGGCCAACTGTACCACGGGCACTATCTTAGCCATTACGCAATGGAAGGGCGAGGGAGAAGGTAATGCGCAGGCGCGATTGCGTGCGTAACTTGGATACCCCATCGATGTGCGCCAAGAGACACCGTCAGATGACGATAAAGTGCGCATACTCGAACGTCGAGCTGCAGTGTAGCGTACTGCGGGCACACGGTTGGCATTGTACGAGGGCTTCACGTGAGCTAGTAGAAGAAATTTGCCACCCGCGTTTTGAGCGGGAAATCGAACTGGTCAGGATGTAGTTAAACAGTAATTCTCAGTATTTTGCAATTTCTAAACAACTCGTAAGACAACAATACCGGCAGAGTTTAAGCTTTGTCATGGTCAACCGGAGGAAATTGTTATAATTCAAGTTCGTGGAGAGAGGATTTTAATTGAAAATAGGCTGGATATAAAGAGACAGAGCGACCAAAGAAAGCAACAATTAAACGCCGTAAAGCGAGTCCAGAAAATCGCGCAAGAAAGTTACAAAGGACGCCAAAATAGGCAGAATACGGCGAGAGTAACACGAAAGAGAACAATAAAGGGCATAAGTAAAAAGGCGAGTTTCTAGCGAAGAGCAACGCGAGAAGGAAATACAAAGTCGCTTCTGAAAACAGGCTGAAAAGAGGTCATCAACAGAGAGAAGCGAACTGCAAAGGATCCGCGAAAAAAGAGAAGGTAAGTCGTGTCCTATCTGGGTTTTCTCTTACGCTAAGACCCAGAAAAAAATCCAAACTTTTTTTTTTCCAATCGTCGTTTGATACTAGCTTCAGTTTTGAATTCAACTGATCACGTTTCGGTCAAACATTGACTCTGGCATTCATCGCCTAAAAACTCTTACGCCGGTTCATCGCTCGAATAATATTGCATAGTGTTCGTATTCTTCAAGTTATTTCTTGTCCTTTCGTTTGAAAGTTTAATTCAGTCGTGGTGTTATGGGAAATGAAGTTATCTTACGTATTTTGTTTTGCCCAGAATGTTTTCAAATGATGTCGAACGGCGAGCGCAAGTTTCTACTTTTTTTTCTCTTCAGTTAATTATCGCAGGATTTACTCTGTTCATTTGGAAAATTTGCGCTTTGCCGAAGATGTGTTGTTTTACCCTAAGAACGAAGTGATGACCTTTCCCAAAATTAAATAAAATGGGATTGAGTAAGCGATGTTCATGTTTATATTAAGTCTAACGCGGTAATTTGATTTTGACGATATTGTCATGTAAGAACCCGTCAAACATCTGAGAATCAAATTACGGACCGCAAATATGTGGTGCAAACAAACTCACGGGTAAAATGGAGACAGTTCTACAGCAGGATGAGTGAATTTAATTGTTTAGTTGTCGTACTTTTCAGCGCTATGTTTTCATGCTTTCTACTCGATTCGTTCGAACTTCAGGAAATGGTTTGTGTCACAAAACATGGAGCCACTTTCTCTCCGCTCAACATCTCGAGGCGTTATGATGAACATGCTTGCGATACGATATTTTTTTCCTTATGCTGGAAACTGAAGAATTAATCTCTAAAATTGGTAGTCTTCACATTTTGCAAGAAGCGTCCGAGCTGTGATCGTGCAATTAAACGGGGTTCTGGCAATTTGACCTCACAAGCGCGCTGGTAAGCACATGGTTCGCGTAAATAATTGTTGTTTACAGTTATCGAATTCAAGAGCAGTTTTTGAGAGTCTGTTTCTGTAACCTTCCTGGATATTTTCTGTTAAATTCATTGAGGTTTAGTCTCGGAATTTCATAAGCGATTATGTATGATGGATTCGTACCGGCACCATAATTTAGGGAAATTTTGTCAACATATTAACAGTTTACAATTCGCGAACCATTTCTGTAATCTACTTGGATATTCTCTCTTGGAGTAATTGAGTCACACCCTCGGAATTTCATTAGTAATTAAGAACGACAAATCCGTATATATAGCGCAAGTGAAGCACATCTTAAACTTTTATACGATTGTAGGAAACTATTCTTAATTAACTCTCGATAAATTGGCCTGACATGACTCGATGGTTATTTTGTCATTTTGTAGCCCCAAAAGCCCGGCTAGTGACTCTGGAGATACTGAACGTGATATATTCGATACACAAGGCACCCTTCAAGTAGGAAGGTTAGAATAAAATTGCTTTTATGACCATATATTGCACTCGGTTAACATATGTAGATAATTACTTAAAAAATACTTATTATAGCCGTATTCAGAAGCATAGACATGAATACAATATGCTTCTGCTTTATTTTATTGTAAGGGGTTTCTTTTTATGTAACATGTATCCATCCTTTAATTTCCTCCTTAACCTGCCTGCAAATAATTGAATTTTATGTTTGAATTCAAGATCAAACTGAAGTCTTGTAGAGTTCTCATTTCAGATGGAATTCAGGTGAGAACATCAGTAAACAAGTTAAAATCATATGCTTCTCCTGAATCGTTAATTTTATTGCCCTGGTTTTTGTCAGAAACCCTATTTTATATCTCTGTGCAACAGCTAATGATTGAAATCTCAGTGAATAGATATGCTATATCTTAGTAGTTTTTTAAATTCCCTCTTTTTGTTTTTGGCATTTACTATTTTAAAATTCATAAATGGCATTCCCTTTTCATCCTTGTAAAGAGATATTGCACACTTCTTTAACTAAAATATGAATTATGAAGTCAACTTAATTTTAATGAGTTTGAAACTTCATTCTACATGAGAACACTTTACTGGCGTATACTGCAGTGTTTTCAAAAGTAACCGGCGCCCGACGCAAGTCACCGGCTACTTCGAGCGTTAGCGCCGGGTACTTTTGGAAGTCAAAATTAAAAAAAAAAATTAAAAAAACATAAAGTTCCGATTCCTATGGGTTAAAGTTAAGGATAACATATTTTGTTCTTGCCCACTGATCGCGTTCCAGCATCAGAAATCGTAACTCTTTTATTCAACAGCATTCAACTTGGACTGGAAACCATTTGCGTTTTCCCACGAAAGACCGACATTTGATCCTGCTATTTCGTGACTAGTTTTTTCTTGCGTAAGCGAATTATGAAATCGTCTTCTTCTCCACATCGCGTGTTTGAATCTGTTTGTGAATTCGTGAGAGCTTTGTACTTGGCGCTTTCTTTAAGAAAACGGTCCCAGTCACCGGATGAAAAGGCAGAAATCACAGCCGCTTTTAACCCAGTTTGGGTTCAAACAGCAAAGAAAGGAGATTGCAGGTATGAAACACTTTTTAAAATGCAAATGTTCGCCGGGTTCCTGTTTACAATCCCCCAGTCCATCAGAAAATAAGTATTGGTGCATGTTATGAATGAAACATTGCTTGAAAACAATATTGTATCGCTTAGGTTGAATTATTTATTGTCAACAAGGCGATTTATAAGGGATGCTTTTATTTATTCAACGCTTGGTTTCGTGAGGCGCCGTTTCGAGAATGAACTGGCAGACTCTGGCGATTAAATAAATTTTATGCCGACACAAATTTGGTCACATTTAACTTTTTATATAAGCCAGGCATTTTTAAGATTTTTGTGAGACTTAAAGTTTCATTTCAAGTCTTCATAATCAGTAAAGCGGGTGAAACTGAATGTTTTACAGTTCTTTATGGAAAATTAATTTTATACGAAGCCGACACAGCCAGACTAGTCGCGACATAAGTCGCGCCACATGTTACGGCTCGCTTAACATATATGAGTTTTACTGAAATTGATTGTTTAGCAAAGCATTGTTCTTCTGATAACTAAAAAAAACAGTTAAAACAGTTGTGCCCGCGGAATAAAATTGATTTATCTAATCGATTGAAATTTTGGCTAACAATGCATTATTTATGGAGCTTGTATGTCGCGCTAAAAAATTAAATTAAATCTCCGCCTTTAACTCAAATTTTGTATACGTGAGGTCATATACGTGAGCGCGAAATAACTATGCTTGGTTTATTTAACGCGTTGGTCATGGGGGATAAATGGTACACATTGTCAACATCGATACATATTCTCACTGCTTTCGTTAGATGCACCAGACACGGAAGGGTCTTCTGCAACGCCTAGTACGTCCTTAAACTTCGAAGATGCCGAAAGTTTGCCCGTCAATGTGTTACGCGACTGCCAAGAAATCTCTGTGACCGCAGCCCCTACCAACCACGCTGAAGGTAAACGAACTTTTTATTACAA
Source organism: Pocillopora damicornis (assembly GCF_964200805.1). Taxonomy (NCBI): domain Eukaryota; kingdom Metazoa; phylum Cnidaria; class Anthozoa; order Scleractinia; family Pocilloporidae; genus Pocillopora; species Pocillopora damicornis. Next base: position 15,699,412 of record NC_142675.1, read on the forward strand.
TTCGTGATATTTCTTTCTTTTTTTGAGAGTAGCCTTCTCTAGTTGGTGGTTTGCATCACACACTGAAGAAAAAAGGTAAAGAATCTTACATGTATTTTCCTCCCACAGATACTGTGTGTATACAGTCAGAGAGTGATATCACGAACAGTTTCACTGAAGAACAGCAGACGAAGAAAATTCATCACTACATTCTCTGCAAAAAGCGTGACTGCTTGGGTGTGTCTCAAGAAGAAAGAGCACGCATCAAAACAACCAAAAAGAAGCAGATGTTTAATCACAGCCTTATCTTTAATAAGGATTTGGCCTATAGCCCTAAAGTACAGATGTGGTGGCTCGTTTACATCGAAGGAGAAGGTCAATACTGTCTGATCTGCAAGAAGTTTGATTCCAAGAATCCCCAAAACAAAAAGGAATTTTTTTCTGCAGAACCAAGCACAAGGTTAAAGAAAGATTGCCTCGAGGAGCACATTGCAACAAAGAGACACAAAGATGCAATCACTGCCATTCTTATGAACAGGTTCTCAGTTTTCCAGAAAGAGCTCGATCATAATGCTGAAGTTCAGGTTGATGTGTATGAAAGAGTTTTCTA